>NC_068421.1:47237910-47483363 GCF_023373465.1 Oncorhynchus keta | reverse complement strand
AAGTGGGTATATCTTTAATTCAATGTTGAAATTTGCTGAAAATTGTCCACAGCGTCCATACCATCCTGAGTAAACAGTACAGCAAAAGAAAATCACATCAAGAGTGCATCAAACATGATTCAGAGCTTGTTCATGGAAAAGTGTTTATTTCTGTGTTTCAATGTTGCAACTTGCTGAAAATTGTCCACAAGTGTTCATATTATCTCGAATAAACAGTACTGCAAATAAAATGACATCCAGAGGTGCATCAGAAATGATTTAGACCTTGTTTATGGAAAACTGTTTATTTCTGTGTTTCAATGTTGCAACTTACTGAACATTGTCCACAGTGTTCATATCATCTCGAATAAACAGTACTGCAAAAAAAAATACATCCCGACTTGCTCAGTTGTGCACCGGGGCCTCCCACACATCTTTCTATTTCGGTTAGCGCCAGTTTGCACTGTTCTGTGAAGGGTGTCGTACACGGTGTTGTACAAGATCTTCAGTTTCTTTGCAATTTCTTTCATGGAATAGCCTTAATTTCTCAGAACAAGAATATACTGACAAGTTTCAGAAGAAAGGTCTTTGTTTTTGGCCATTTTGAGCCTGTAATCGAACCCACAAATGCTGATGCTCCAGATACACAACTAGTCTAAAGAAGGCCAGTTTTATTGCTTATTACAACAGTTTTCAGTTGTGCTAACATAATTACAAAAGGGTTTTCTAATGATCAATTAGCCTTTTAAAATTATAAACTTGGGATTAGCTAACACAACATGCCATTGGAACACAGGAGTGATGGTTGCTGATAATGGGCCTCTGTATATGTCTATGTAGATATTCCATAAAAAAATCTGCAGTTTCCAGCTACAATAGTCATTTACAACATTAACAATGTCTACACTGTATTTCTGATCAATTTGATGTTATTTTAATGGACAAAAAATTAGCTTTTCTTTCAAAAACAAGGACATTTCTAAGTGACCCAAACTTTTGAGCGGTAGTGTATTTCCATATTGAAGCAATGGTAGAACAATACTTAGAACAATATGGACTGCAAACATGTTCAATGTATTTAGCAAAGATGGAATATGCCTACATGTTGTTATTTTGTTTCTGTAGGCTATTTAGCAAACTAGGCTATAGCGGACTAACATTCAAATTGGCTTTGATAACAACTTGAAACATGAAAGACCGTAAATACACAACTAGAAGCACCCACATATTTAGCCATGGACCACGTTCTGATTGGCCAGTGAGGGGACAAGCCTCCCAATTTATCCCAGCCCTTTCACACAACTGCCAGCTACTGCACCCATAATTTCTGCAGTGAAAATAGCACAAAAAAACACCTCTGGACATATAGCGCTACCAACAGTCTTAGCCTTAGTGACTTATCATTGCATTAAGTTTGATAAAATAGAGCCCCCAGTCTCTTACAGAAATACGGTAGCACTATATCCCTTTGGTATGGTTGACAGATAAAACAAACCCCAACCTAGGCTGCCATGTCTTTTATGAATTGATTGTGTGACAGAACATGAGCTAGTATAAAATACTCTTCATTCTCAATTCTATTTTACATGACTGACTGTGGAGTGACTAAAAGAGTATTGTATCAATCCTCCATGCCATTCAAACTAAGCTGTGTTGGTAATGCTTGAGATAATGTAATACTTAACTTTCTGTTTGTGTTACATGCTCAGATCTCAGGTTAGGATTCTGGCTTGTAATACTAAGCCAGCCACAGTCACATCAGAATTCATATCCCCCATATCTTCCTTCAACTATTCAAGCCCTATAATCACAACCACAGGCCTCTGAGCAGGGGTGCTAACGTGGTACTTTATTTCCCTGAAAAACCCAGACCCCCACCGATGCCACTCATAGAACGTGCTTAATTTTATTAATTTGTTTGTTCAAGCACAGTTACTCTCTTGCGCCTGAGAGGCTAGGCTGTCGAGCGCCACATGCCACATTTGTTTCGGGAAACTCACCCAGGATAAATGACAGTATATATTGGTACTGTACAGTCTCTCATATGCTTGGAATGTATGTGATTGCTTTATCCCACATTAGCAACAAGCACTATTGTACCTTTCCCTGTATTGACCGAGGGTCCCAGATTACAGACCCATTTGATCTGGCAGTCTTATATAATAAACACACATTGGAGGAAACCAGCTCCTGTTTAAGTGTGGCCCTGTCTTCCCATTGTCCTTCCACCAAGCTATTTCATTTAATTGGTTTCACACAGTGATCATATAAACCAGTCTGGAAACTACAGACTAGACAAGAGCTTATCAACAACAAACTCTTACATTACTTACAGTTGGTTCCCTTGCACAAGGCGATTACATCTAGATTCCTACTGTGACAGGAGCCTTGGTTTTGGTATTTAAACAAGAACGTTCTTGTAATATTGGGAATCATCCATGGCACTGAGCTCCTCTCTGCCATATTTGTTTGTCTAAGCTAAGTAGAGTCATACTGCATGCACACCCTCACACAACAGTTGTGTATATTCTGTAGACTTTGGCCAAAAGTTTAGTGTGCATGGTGTATTTCTGGGCCACTGCCTGGAGGTTTCTAGAAGCAGAATTCCAGCTTGCAAGCGATCTGGGCCTTTCTCCTCCTTTACCGCCACTCCCCAGTTTACCTCTCTGCACTGATCTTATAGCGCAGCACAAAGTACGCGAGGAGACGGAGGGTCACAAAGAACATGCCAAGCACTATGAAGTCAAGGTACAGTTTGGCATCTTCCACATCAAGCTCTTTCAAGATGGCCTCCGACTTCTGGAAGTGGCATGTTTCATCCTTGTCACAGTGGAGGTCCTTCCGGTCCAGCCCGTAGATGGAGAGGATGACACCTTCAAAGCCATACCTACAAAATAATAGGAACTGTTTTATGGTGATGTTAAAGAGGATGAGAGCAGTAGGAGAGAGTGGGGTAAATTGAGGCGTTTTTTACATTCAGCATCCCAACGTCAATGGACATTTTTTATTATTTATAAGAAAGATATCTACATATATTTCAGGATGTTGTGCATCTCTCATAATTCATGTAAACATAACAGTTTTGAAAACATAGTTTGTCCAGGTATGGGGTAACATAGGGTCAGGGTAAGTTGAGCCACCTTGTGGTAAGTGGGTAATGGTTTCATGTGACTGTGGGTGCTGGTGCTGGTAGGTCAAAGTTGAATGTGGTATATTGTATATCTTAAATGTATTTCTACATTCAGATATACATCTCTCTGTTCCATTCTATACCCCTCCATTTCTTGACCAGTTGTCTGAGACAGGGATGTTGTTTCGATGTGCCAATTCGTAGGCAAGTTCTCTGAATTTGAGGCTACTAAGGCCATGGAACTCATCCGTGAGATTCTTGATACGTTTAGCAAGCTCAGATTCCATGTCATCAGATAAGACCTTCTGTGCCTCTCCTCCTCTATTATAGCCTCTCTTTCACACCTTGTGATAAAATCATTTAAATGTTGAAAGATAATGATTAAATAATTCACCACTCTGAAACCTTATAATTGTATGAAATTGATTAGAATCATAAAATTATAATCTGATGATGTGTGTAGTTTTAGTCAGAATTCGATTAAACAATGTATCTGTATAGTGGAAAAACACAGACTGTCTGAGCAAGGCGTAGCTTAGGATTTGAACTTGTATGTGTGCCTAAGAAAATACCGAAGAACAATTCAACTGTTTGAACCGACCTGGCAGGAACTCTGAGAAAATGTATGAGTACAGGGAGTACTTCTCAAGGTTTCCCTAATCTCGGGGGAACGGAACTGTCGGCTGGGTAGTGATACAACTATGGAGAAGGATAAAACTAATCTACTGCTGGTGTGTATGTATGTGCACAGCTATAAAATGGATGTCTTAGTATAATGGATTTATTTCACCTTATTTAACCAGGTAGGCTAGTTGAGAACAAGTTCTCATTTGCAACTGCGACCTGGCCAAGATAAAGCATAGCAATTCGACACATACAACAACACAGAATTACACATGGAATAAACAAAACATAGTCAAAAATACAGTAGAACAAAAGAAAACAAAAAGTCTATATACAGTGAGTGCAAATGAGGTAAGATAAGGGAGTTAAGGCAATAAATAGGCCATGGTGGCGAAGTAATTACAATATAGCAATTAAACACTGGAATGGTGTTCAGAAGATGATTGTGCAAGTAGAGGTACTGGGGTGCAAAGGAGCAAGATAAATAAATAAATACTGTATGGGGATGAGATAGGTAGATAGATGGGCTGTTTACAGATGGGCTATGTACAGGTGCAGTGATCTGTGAGCTGCTCTGACAGCTGGTGCTTAAAGCTAGTGAGGGAGATATGAGTCTCCAGCTTCAGAGATTTTTGCAGTTCGTTGGCAGCAGAGAACTAGAAGGAAAGACGACCAAAGGAGGAATTGGCTTTGGGGGTGACCAGTGAGATATACCTGCTGGAGGGTGTGCTACAAGTGAGTGCTGCTATGGTGACCAGTGAGCTGAGATAAGTCAGGGCTTTACCTAGCAGAGACTTGTAGATAACCTGTAGCCAGTGGGTTTGGCGACGAGTATGAAGCGAGGGCCAACCAACGAGAGAGTACAGGTCGCAATGGTGGGTAGTGTATGGGGCTTTGGTGACAAAACGGATGGTACTGTGATAGACTGCATCCAGTTTGTTTAGTAGAGTGTTGGAGGCTATTTTATAGATGACATCACCAAAGTCGAGGATCGGTAGGATGGTCAGTTTTACGAGGATATGTTTGGCATCATGAGTGAAGGATGCTTTGTTGCGATATAGGAAGCCAATTCTAGATTTAATTTTGGATTGGAGATGCTTAATGTGAGTCTGGAAGGAGAGTTTACAGTCTAACCAGACACCTAGGTATTTGTAGTTGTCCACGTATTCAAAGTCAGAGCCGTCCAGAGTAGTGATGCTGGATGGGCGAGCAGGTGCGGGCAGTGATCGGTTGAATAGCATGCATTTCATTTTACTTGAAATTAAGAACAGTTGGAGACCACGGAAGGAGAATTGTATGGCTCGTCTGGAGGTTAGTTAACACAGTGTCCAACGAGGAGCCAGAAGTATACAGAATGGTGTCGTCTGCGTAGAGGTGTACCAGAGAATCACCACCAGCAAGAGCAACATCATTGATGTATACAGAGAGGAGAGTCGGCCTGAAGATTGAACCCTGTGGCACCCCCATAGAGACTGCCAGAGGTCTGAACAACAGGCCCTCCGATTTTACACACTGAACACTGAACACTGAACACTGATCAGAGAAGTAGTTGGTAAAAGGCAATCATTTGAGAACCCAAGGCTGTCAAGTCTGCCAATAAGAATGTGGTGATTGACAGAGTCAAAAGCCTTGGCCAGGTCGATGAATACGGCTGCACAGTAATGTCTCTTATCGATGGCGGTTACGATGTCGTTTAGGACCTTGAGCGTGGCTGAGGTGCACCCATGACCAGCTCTGAAATCAGATTGCATAGTGGAGAAGGTACGGTGGGATTCGAAATGGTCGGTAATCTGTTTGTTAATTTGGCTTTCGAAGACCTTAGAAAGACAGGGTAGGATAGATATAGGTCTGTAGCAGTTTGGGTCTAGAGTGTCACCCCCTTTGAAGAGGGGGATGACTGCGGCAGCTTTCCAATCTTTGGGAATCTCAGATGATACGAAAGAGAGGTTGAACAGGCTAGTAATAGGGGTTGCAACAAATTCGGCAGATAATTTTAGAAAGAGAGGGTCCAGATTGTCTAGCCCGGCTGAATTGTAGGGGTCCAGATTTTGCAGCTCTTTCAGAACATCAGCTATCTTGATTTGGGTAAAGGAGAAATGGTGGGGGCTTTGGCGGGTTGATGTGGAGGGTGCTGGGCAGTTGACCGGGGTAAGGGTAGCCAGGTGGAAAGCATGGCCAGCCGTAGAGAAATGCTTATTGAAATTTTCAATTATAGTGGATTTATCGGCGGTGACAGTGTTTCCTAGCCTCAGAGCAGTGGGCAGCTGGGAGGAGGTGCTCTTATTCTCCATGGACTTTATAGTGTCCCAGAACTTTTTTGAGTTAGTACTACAGGATGCAAATTTCTGTTTGAAAAAGCTAGCCTTAACTTTTCTAACTGCCTGTGTATATTTGTTCGTAACTTTCCTGAAAAGTTGCATATCACGGGGGCTATTCGATGCTAATGCAGAACGCCACAGGATGTTTGTGCTGGTCAAGGGCAGACAGGTCTGGAGTGAACCAAGGACTAAATCTATTCCTAGTTCTAAATTTTTTTAATGGGGCATGCTTATTTAAGATGGTGAGGAAGGCACTTTTAAAGAATAGCCAGGCATCATCTACTGACGGGATGAGGTCAATGTCATTCCAGGATACCCCAGCCATGTCAAAAAAAGAAAGGCCTGCTTGCAGAAGTGTTTTAGGGAGCGTTTGACAGTGATGATGGGTGGTCGTTTGGTCGCAGACCCATTATGGATGCAGGCAATGAGGCAGTGATCACTGAGACCTTGATTGAAAACTGCAGAGGTGTATTTGGAGGGCGAGTTAGTTAGGATGACATGTCCGTGTTTACGGATTTGGAGTTGTACCTGGTAGGTTCATTGATAATTTGTGTGAGATTGAGGGCATCAAGCTTGGATTGTAGGATGGCCGGGGTGTTAAGCATGTCCCAGTTTAGGTCACCTAGTAGCACGAGCTCAGAAGATAGATGGGGGGCAATCAATTCACATATGGTATCGAGGGCACAGCTGGGTGCATAGGAAGGTCATTAACAAGCGGCAACAGTGAGAGACTTGTTTCTGGAAAGGTGAATTTTTAGAAGTAGAAGCTCGAATCGTTTGGGAACAAACTTGGATAGTAATACAGAACTCTGCAGGCTATCTTTGCAGTAGATTGCAACACCGCCCCCTTTGGCAGTTCTATCTTGGCGGATAATGTTATAGTTAGCGATGGAGATTTCAAGGTTTTTGGTGGTTTTCCTATGCCAGGATTCAGACACAACTAAGACATCCGGGTTGGCAGTGTGCTAAAGCAGTGAGTAAAACAAATTAGGGAGTAGGCTTCTAATGTTAACATGCATGAAACCAAGGCTTTTACGGTTACAGAAGCTAGGTACTGCAGGACCTGGATTCTTCAGAACGTTCTCGTGAATAAATACTTTGATTTTTGTAAGCTGGGACTCTGCTTCATTCAACCAGAATCTTACAAACTCTAGTTTGCAGACTGAGTAGATTAATTGAAGTTTATGAACAGATAACAAAATTCACATAAAACCTTGGCTGCTCTCTCAAGAACCTCAATTGGGACTAGATTTCTGGTTGTTTTACATTTGTATACACAGGGCATGATGCTCTTTAACAATAAAATGCACTCCGTTGAATTCATATGCTTGACACATTGCAAAAATACCATGCATTAAACATATTTGTTGTATGTAATCATTTGTATGGAGTATGGTGGCCATTGGCTCAACTTACCCCAAAGCAAAAATGTTGACTATATTAGAGCACACAGTTATAAGGATGCACTTTCATGCTAGGTTTAGGACCTCAAATTGTAGCTTAAATAGACCCCAACTGAGGTATAAAACAATCGTAAAACAATACATTAATTTGACTATGTGAATTTTTGGGGGGCCTAACTTGCTTACCAATTTTTCCATATGGTTTCTTCCTTCACATGATATCTTCCTAAATATTGGGTCACATTATTCATTTTGTGTATGGTTTCCTAGAAGCAAGGAGTGGCTCAATTAACCCTTTGGCTCAACATAACCCACTTTCCCTTACTGTTCAAGTGCCAAAAAAATCAGAGCCCTTGAAAGTCTGAAAAGTATCTGAAAAACTAGTTACCTGACATATGAAAGGTATGACATCCACTGAAGATACCACGGAATTGTGTCAAAACTGACAAAGAAGCCAGAGAAAAGCAGCACGGGTATGGCAGTCACCGGACCTACAAACGTGGCAACCTGAGACATGGACAAGCGCAAAATCAGAGGCAGCACGTGACTCACTGTAACCATCTTACATGTACATATTGCGGTTAATCGTCTGCTTAAAATAGAATTGGGTACCACCCTGAGAAACATATGCATATACTATAGGTTGGTACTGTGTAAATACGAAATATAGTAAAACATATATAAAGATATGTTTAATTAATTTTAAAAAGTAGTATTTACAGATTCAAATTAGAAATGTAGATGGGGGACAGGTGAGAGGGATACAGCAGAGAGTGTGAGTGGTGGAACAGGGGATAAAAACGCTGTCTCCAGGGGCATACAGTATGTGGTACAGGGGCGGCACTATGCTTAGACCAGCCCCAGCACAAAATATATATTTTTATTTGACCCCCTTTTTTCTCCCCAATTTTGATATTTTTTTCATCGCTGCAACTCCCCAACGGATTTTGGAGGTGAAGGTTGAGTCATTCGTCCTCCGAAACATGACCCGTCAAAGCGCGCTTCTTAATTAACACACGCCCGCTTAAGGTATGGCAGTTATTATCTCGTGTTAGTATTGAGAGAATGGAGGACATGCCTGTAGCGAGGTGGAAGCCGCTCCTATCAGCAGGCCCAGAGACTGGGCCACAAGAGAGGTGAGGACTCCCAGGGCCAAGAAAAGGATGAAACGTACAGCGTCAGGCGGCTGGGACGTCATCCAGTAGACGATGCTGCAGTAGGCGACTGGGAACACTATCTGTGAAGCAAAATAAGAAAAATACTTGATTGTGTATTTGTGGACACAGAAATGGTCTTTTCAGCTTTTTTTTCTCGACCCCCAACACAGTTGCATACACGCCCAACCACACATTGACAGATTGGAAGGACAGCGTCAGTGCAGCACCCCCAGGGTCGTGTAGGTGGTTATGTACCTTGGTGAAGGGCACAACACCAGGAGAAGCTGTTGCTGACTAGGATTGTGATACGGCCATCTCACATTCCTCATGTTCAGCCAACAGTACCTCACCATGGAAAACACACTGTGTATCATTGAAGCATTAAACTAAAACACAAAGCCAAGCTTTTTGTGCTTTGAAATAATAATTTTGAAATGTTGAAAAAAAGCCAAATTAGATGTAATTCAATACAATAAATGAAAACATGCAGTAAACCTCTGGTGAAGCGTAAATTACAAAGAAATGTATTTAACGTTTATTTAACTAGGCAAGCCAGTTAAAACCTGTTAAGTCTACCCCCTACTTTTTCGAACATTCTGTTAAAAATCGCGCAACATTTCAGCGTCCTGCTACTCATGCCAGGAATATAGTATATGCATATGATTAGTATGTGTGGATAGAAAACACCCTGACGTTTCTAAAACTGGTTAAATCATGGCTGTGACTATAACATAACGTGTGTTTCATCGAAAAGCGCAAGAAAAACTGATCACCAAAATCTGGAAAATATATCAATGCGCCACTTGCATGTATTGTCTATTGGAAAGCAAATTACATGGGGGGCTGAGATTGCAAGTCCTACAGCTTCCACACGATGTCACCAGTCTTGTCAATTGCCTGGGCTTTGTTTCTTGGTCAAACGAGTGAGAGAGAGCCCATTCCTTCCGGTCTCCGACAGGATGTTTTGGATGAGAGATTTCCGAACATGATTTCAAGACGTGGAGCTATTGAATACACATCGCCCCATGATCAATTTGATAGATTATTAACGTTTACTAATAACTAAAGTTGGATTACAAAAGTATTTCGAAGTGTTTTGTGAAAGTTTATCGTCGACTTTTTTAATTAAAAAAAATGACGTTGCGTTTTAAAACTGTCTTTTTTTCTGGATCACACACTCTTCATAGATCGATATTTAGGGTATATATGGACCGATTGAATCGAAAAAGACCCAATAGTGATGTTTATGGGACATCTAGGAGTGCCAACAAAGAAGATCGTCAAAGGTAATGAATGTTTTATATTTTATTTCTGCGTTTTGTGTAGCGCCGGATATGCTAATTATTTTGTTTACGTCTTCTTCAGGTATTTCGGGGTGTTGCATGCTATCAGATAATAGCTTCTCATGCTTTCGCCAAAAAGCATTTTAAAAATCTGACTTGTTGGCTGGATTCACAACGAGTGTAGCTTTAATTCAGTACCCTGCATGTGTGTTTTAATGAACGTTTGAGTTTTAACGAGTGCTATTAGCATTTAGCGTAGCGCATTTGCATTTCCAGATGGCTAGATGGGACTTAAGAGGTTTTAAGAACAAATTCTTATTTACAATGACAGCCTACCGGGGAACAGTGGGTTAACTGCCTTGTTCAGGCGCAGAATGACAGATTTTTACCTTGTCAGCTCGGGGATTCGATCCAGCAACTTTTCGATTACTGGCCCAACGCTCTAACCACAAGGCTACCTTGCCGCCCCAAAAGCCTCCTTATGTAATGTTATTGTGGGATTTGTCTGGAATTCTGAAACAGAATTACTTTTTGACCTCGATGCTAAAGCCCCTTTGAGCTCCCATAACAGGTTTCTTTAGTTACAATACCTTTGCTCTTTTCAGTGAATGATATAATCGTAATGTTTTTTTTGTGTGTTTTTTCTCTATTTTTGCATTTTGATGAAATACCAACTTACAGATTTTTTGGGACACAACACACTACTAAAAATTATCCTCCAGAGTTATTTGTGACATTGTTATTACCTGGAAGGGGAGGTCTGCCATAGTCTTGGCCAGATAGTAAGCCTTCAGACTGTACCAGTAGTTCAAGTGCTCTCTTAGGAACACTCCCATCTCCAAAGGGACTGCAATTAGAGAGATGGAGAAAACAGGCTCATAGTAATCTCATTTCGGTAATCAGAAACAGTGCAAGGTACATCTCAGCAAAGTCTACTTCTAACATACTGTATACAATGGCTTATGACTGTTGTGAATTCATGCACTAAATCAACGCATGCAGATGTCTGTCATTAAGAAGAGCTGAGAATACTCACACGTCAGAACAGTAGGCATTAGAGCAGCAAACATGAGGAAGAGCATGGAGAAGAAGAGGAAGCCGGAGTTGCTGAGCACTTTCTTGGCATCGTTGCCGATGCCCAGATAGAGCAGGCCAATCAGAATCCCAATCCCAATGTGAGAGGTGATTCTTAGGTGAGTCAGCACCTGTAGGACCAGAACAGTCAGAGAAAAAAAGAAATGTTTATATATTTTCCTATCCATTGTGCTTTTGCTATTATTCTTCTGTTATTATTTTCATATGCTTTTAATTTTATTAAAGTGTTTGGGGTTCATTATGTAACATTTGGTTATTTTAAAGGGAGGCGGAAGCTGTTGCAGCACAAAATCAAATCAGTGTGCGGGAAGTATGTCTTACTGTATCTCTAATGATGCATTGAAATGTCCTTTTGAACAGGATGCAGAACTGAGTCAGACAACTGGCCGAGAAACTGTGGCAGCCCTCACCGGAAGGGGAATCCTGAGCGAGCGAGCGAGCGAGCGAGAGAGAGAGAGAGAGAGAGAGAGAGAGAGAGAGAGAGAGAGAGAGAGAGAGAGAGAGACTGCATAACCTGAAGTGCTTTGACTGAAAATATCACCTCAATGAGATTATTCATTTCAACCCATTGAGAGCTGTAGTAATACACTAATCCCCCTTTTACCTCCTCAGAAGATTTGTGCCACAGGAAGGGGTTGAGGGGTCCATCGTTCATGTCTGTCTTGTAGACGTGCTCACATTTCCCATCCTGCACGGCCTTCACCAAAAGAGCCGTCTGATCACCGTACTCCCCAGACGCCACCTCCATCACTTGGATCAAATGGAGAAAGAGGTACGCATGTCACAGAAACCCCAGTGAATACTGCATGAGGAACCAATCAATCAATCAAATGTATTTATAAAGCCCTTCTTACATCAGCTGATGTCACGAAATGCTGTACAGAAACCCAGCATAAAACCCCAAAGAGCAAGCAATGCAGGTGTAGAAGCATGAACCATCTGTAAAGTTATTCTGAGAAAATTCCTTTTCGGGTGAACTAATAGATATAATAGTTTCTAGAATGCTTTATACCACATTTAACTTGTTTCTCATTAAACTGGTTAGAGTTTCTCACCAAAGTCTGCAGGATTGTGGTATGTCGGGCAGTTGAGCCCCAGCTCTCTAAGGTAAGGTACCAAGTTAGGCACTTTCCCTCTGTAGATACACTGGCCCTGGCTAAGGACATACAGCTAGGGAGGGAAACACAGGGGCACAAAGCAATCAGGATACAGTACATTAATTTAGCAGACCATTCATTTAGGGACCATAAGTATTGCGCCACATGTGTGGCTACATACATTTCCAACTGTGATCCTGTGGTTTCATTGGGCCTTTCATAGATTCCCATGCAGTAGTAGGCTTGCTTGAATCCCAGATCTGTTTATGTTATCACGCCAATGGCGTAGGAGTTGGTAAGACAACTCAAACAGATCTGGAACTCAGGCTAGCAGTAGGCCAGGTTGGAGGCTGACCTTGTTGAAGAGCTCAAAGAGCTTGGCGCTGGGCTGGTGGATGGTGCAGATAACGGTGCGGCCACCATAGGCCAGGGCCTTCAGCAGAGACAACACCTGGAAACAGGAGGAACTGTCCAGGCCACTGCAAAACAAGGTATAGGGGCCAAGGTTAGTATATGGTGGACAATGTCAAAACAAAGAATAGATTGGCTTTTGCACAGCTAAAGTAACATCTTAGATCATCATCGTGGAGAAGCAAACAAGTGAAGTGAACTGGGAGAAGAACATTGCATAAACTTGAACTATTTGGCACGTTAATGACACAGCAACATACTTGTCCATGCCTTTCTTGAAGAACTGTTTCTTGGGGGAAAACGTTACCGACAACTAATGTGAGTTGGTACAGAATCCTGTACAGTCCTTTCCATGACCAGTGTTTGGTTACCCCTCGTCCCTTTTTCTACATCTGTTTCAAGGAGCCTGCAATCAACAATTGCTCAGAGTGGGCACAAAGGGGGCTTTCACAATGACTAACATTAGCTACTTAAGTTAACATTCTTGTTTGTGATCTAATGGTCCTACCACTGGGCACTGATATTAATCATGTCAGTCATTTTGAGCAGGTGAGAAGATTCTTTGGATTGGGAATGTGTATCACAGTGCAGTTAAGCAGTCGGAGGCGGCTGAGAGAGAGGATAAAGAGGCAGATGAAGTGTCCGTCTTAGAAGGCATCAGAGGATTGGACATGAGGAATAACTCCCTTTAGGAGACGCTGCATGCTGCTGCTCTCAAAAACAGTTTATCCTTCTTGATTGATTGAGAAGTCATTGAAAATCAAATTAAATATTTTCTAGAATATTGAATTGGAATTGCAGGTTACTTCATGAATTGCCTGACTTGAATTCAAATTGACCCCAACCCTGTTTCAGCATAATACAAAAATCCCTATAAAAATCTGTCCGTTTAAGCTAGATTTGCTGTATTTGCATTGGATGCGTCTAAAACCACTGCATCTGCCAATGTCACACTTCCCTATCTGCAGTGAAAGGTAACAGAGCTGGAGAGGTGTTTGTCAGACCATGAGACATCCCGAAAACTGGTATTTTCACAAAATCATCTTGTATTATGACCACCGGCGAAAGTAGAATGTCAATCTTGGTGGGGCTAACTCAAAACACATTTTTTAGATGCAAGCCACTACACAAAAAAGCAACTACACAACACAACATTAAACAATACATTAATTAAACTATAACGGTGACAAATGTCACCCACAAACTGTTAGGGCCAACACCTTACCACTGTTACACCTGGCTATCAGAGGAGCCTTGTCTGGTAGCGAAACAGTTCATTCAGCCTTATTTACTGACTTTAAAAAAACATAGCTGATATGTCTGACTTGCTTAAACAAATTCGATTTTTTACTGAAAATTACAACTATGGCATAATGGGACGGTGAGCGGATAAGAGGCTAAATGTAATTTTGATTAAGAGGTTAATGAGTGAACTAGGACGGACATAGTCATATTTGTTCAGCACTTTTGAAATGTACAGCGACAGAATTCAGAACATGGGTCATTCTTACAGTATTCTTTGTGTACACCAAGTCAGAACCATAGGAAAAATAAAGGGCAGACAATGAAAGCTCTTTCAATATTCAATGATGACATTTCTCTAAAACATGCTATAGGCTAAATGTGCCCCACCAAGTCAGAACAGTAGGCTAAATTATGAGGGGAAAAGGGACCAAATTATTGGGGTGAGGTACATGGGCTAATAGCACAACATAAACTTAGTATGACTTTCTTAGCAGTACCCCTGGCATACCTCTGGCATATAACATAATTTATGCAGCATTTTTGGACCTTGTTGTGCTGTGCTCACTTGAACAGGAAGGTGGTGTGGCGGTCCTTCGTGGGCAAATTTTGTCATCAAAGTCTATCATTCTCTGGATTTATGGTGCTTTCAAGACAACTAGGAACTCGGAAAAAACAAGGTAGAATCATGATGTTAGTGATCTTCAGGTCGAAGCTCAAATAAGAGGCCAGAGTCCACGACTTGGAATTCCGAGTTGGATGACCATTCAAAATGTATTTTCCTAGTCGGAGCTAGTTTTTTCAAGAGTTCCCAGTTGTCTTGAAGTCTGAGATTTCCCATTTCCGAGTTTCCAGTTGTTTTGAAAGCGGCAGAAGTCACGCTGGATCTATTTAAACTTGTAAAATAAACCCTAAAACCCAGACTTGGACCACACATCCAATCCACTGAATAGCAGGCTAGTGGGTGTTTTGCGATGCCTGCTGTTAGCCACTGATTCCCTCCAAACCACTCATTGTTGAATTTGCGATTCACATCTTGTTGTGTAATGTTTATGTCCAATGGCTGATGAGCACCGATACGTTTTATCTATAATTTATATTTATATGACAAGGATTGAAAAGGATTTGCCAGTAGATTGTTGACCTGATTCATGATGATGAATGCTAGCTTGCTAGCTAAGATTTTGAAAGTATGACGTTGATCAGTCCAGTCAAAGCTACTGTAGATATATCGTGATTTGACGTCATTTTATCTGTGGCCAATGCCCTTGAGCCTTCTTGGATGGGCACTTCTAATGTACAGTAAATCTATCGCAGCACCCAAGTGGCTTGAATTTTTGAGGTCTCCCCATAGATTTTGCGGTGACATAGTGTCCCCATTAGTGACAGAACACTGAGCCAATCACGGTGCATCTAGAGAACATTACCAACCCCTTCTCTCCGTATTTTCTGCTGGTTACCCCACCACCACAGAAATCACTAAGATAGGCTGAAAAACTTGTATTTTGGAGCTGCCTGATTCAAGAAAGCAAAAAAGAGACATGCGGCTTTATAAACTAAATTCTTAATTTTTGATATTGTTTGCAAACTGATATGTGACATGTATCAATGCCAATATAACATGTAAAACAGGCCATTCAGAGCCCCACCTGTTTAGCTGGCGACGGGTCGCCGCTGATTATGAACAATGTTCCCTCTAAAACTGCGCATGTGCGTGGTCGCACACTTCCTCCAGGACTGCCACACAGAAGAAATGCCAGGCCGCCCAGAGATACTGTGTCTGTTACTTGAACTCTGTGAAGCCTTTATTTGGGCTGCATTTTCAAAGTTCATGACATTTTCCGCATTGACTTTTCTTCATGTCTTAAAGTAATGATGGACTGTCATTTCTCTTTGCTTATTTGAGCTGTTCTTGCCATAATATGGACTTGGTCTTTTACCAAATAGGGCTATCTTCTGTATACTACCCCTATCTTGTCACAACACAACTGATTGCCTCAAACGCAAATGAACTTTTAACACGGCAGACCTGTTCATTGAAATGTATTCCAGGTGACTCCCTCATGAAGCTGGTTGAGAGAATGCCAAGAGTGTGCAAAGCTGTCATCAAGGCAAAGGGTAGCTACTTTAAAGAATGTATTTTGATTTGTTTAACACTTTTTTGGTTACTATATGATTCCATGCGTGTTATTTAATAGTTTTGATCTCTTCACAGTGTAGAAAATAGTAAAAAATAAAGAAAAACCCTTGAATGAGTAGGTGTGTCCAAACTTTTGACTGGTACTGTACATGCCGGTTGTTTTGCTCTAGGACGCCCACAGCGTTACAAGACTCGTTTGAAGGTCCCCCGGTACCATTTGAAAACATGTATGGAAGTAAACAGTATATGGAGACTGTTTCGTGCCTAAAATAAGAGGTTAAATACATGTAAAAAAATAAATATATCAGGAAAAGTATATATATATATATATATATATATATATATATATATATATATATATATATATATATATATATATATATATATATATATATAATTTTTCTGATCTTTCTTCTATCTCTCAGATATAGAACAGACACTTCAGAACAAACCTCCTTTAAAGTTTTGGGGGGGACTATCTGTTATTCCATGTAGTAAACCTGTTAATCAATGCGTTTGTATGGGCTAATAGCAGTAATGCCAAATAAAACATTTAATCAAATATTTTTTTAAATAAAAATGTCGATACTTCAAGGGGTCTTAAAATTCAAAATGAAATAGGATAATGAACCTTGGTATGATCTTTTTAAAACAATTCCATATAGCTTAAACTCCTGTCTGTGCCAATGTCAAGCATCACCATATCATGTTTTAGCCAACACCATGTTTGAAAATAAGGAGGCATTTACTCAGTGATGTGTTGTGTTTGCCCCAATCATAAGGCTTTGCTTTTAGGCCAAAAAGTGTATCCCTTTTCAGTATTAATTTAGTGCCATGTTTCATACATATGCATGTTTTGGAATATTTTTATGCTGTATATTTGCATTCTTCTTTTCACTCACTCATTTAGGTCATCATTGCGGCGTCACTACTATGTTGTTGATCCATCCTCAGTTTTCTCCCATCACAGCCATTGAACTCTGTAGCTATTTTAAAATCACCAATGGCCTCATGGTTACATCCCTAAGCAGTTTCCTTCCTGTCCTGCAAGCTCAATTCAGAAATCTTCAGGAATCTTTAATGCGTCTGGGTGATTGCTACACCATTCACAGCATAATTAACTTGACCATGCTTAAAGATATATTCAAATGTCTGATTTGTTATTGTTACCCACCTACCAATCACTGTCCTTCTTTATTAGGCTTTCAGAAAATATCCCTGGTCTTTGTAGTTTAATCTGTGCTTGAAATGCAATACTTGACTGAAGGACCTTACAGGTGTTGTATGCATGGGGGACAGAGGGAGGGGTAGTCATTCAAAAAATCACATCAAATCATATTCCTAATCCCAGGCAACAAAAACAACAAATGTACTTTACTGTAAGGTCATTTTCACCCTCGATTTATCACAGTGCCAAGAGACAATTTAGTGTGCGCTTCAGGAGTAGGCAAATCCATACAGATCGTACAAATCGAAACCAAAGGAAGGTAAAAGGCTGCTTTTTGGCCATTAAGGACTTTGGGATTAATCTTTGCCCCTGATGAGATTCAGTCTTTCCTAACTAGAAGCCAACTGGGAGAAACGATATTCAATTGCATCCTCTTTTCCAAAAGAGGATAGGTTAACCTTGGAATTGTTCTTTCAGATTTATTTTGGTGGGGACACTGTCGTAGCAGAATCAGAATTATTTAGGTAACATTTATAAGTAAAATGTTTTATTCATTTTATTGCATGCTTATGTGAGATATGTCATTAGAATGTCTATTTTTGGATAATAGTGTTGGCCGGTTGCAGTTATCTGTTCTCTGTCAGGGTTCAGTTACTTGGGCCACAGAAAGGGGAGAGGTCAAGCTTGTCTTCATATGTAAACATATCTTTTAAACCATGTGAAGGGGCGATTGAGGGGGAACCAATTATCTCTTGGCTCCACAATGTCTGTGTGCCAGTCACTGTGTCTCTGTGATCTTGTCCAGGAGGGGTGCATTTGATATATGCTAGTGGATGAGGAAATGTCTTGGTACTATGTTGTACCAAGAACGAGAAGTAGAACCTCGTTTTAGGTGAGCAAACTGAATGATAATTTATAGCTAATGCTATCTGGCTATGGGATACTCCTCTCTCAAGTAAAGTCTTCCTTTGTAATGTTCCCAAGATCTGTTATTCGTCATGTGAGTTGAGATGGGTGTGTCTTGGCTATAAATGATACTAAGAACTGTTTTGTAAGCACTCTCAGAGAATTCATTGATAGACACTGAATTGATCTGAGAGTCACAGGGTTGTGATGGAGCTTATAATAATTAAAGATGGACTTTATGATAACTCTGACTTGTGTGGTGGTTTGGTCTCGTGATTTGGTAAATACAGGACATTTCCACTACAACACAAACACAAACAAGACAGAAAAAAAACACACAAAAAGGAACACAAATAACACCGACACACCGGACTTGTGGTCCTTCTGTGGCTCAGTTGGTAGAGCATGGCGCTTGTAACGCCAGGGTAGTGGGTTCGATTCCCGGGACCACCCATACGTAGAATGTATGCACACATGACTGTAAGTCGCTTTGGATAAAAGCGTCAGCTAAATGGCATATATTATTATATTATATTATTATTATTATATATTATTATATATTATATTATTATATTATTATATATTATTATATTATTATTATATAACAACGACGTTGTATTGCCTGTACATCTCATGAAAGAATAGCATTGACTCTAAATATGGACTTTAGAGTGTGCTTAGGCCGTGGTACGTTATAATCCATTGTCACGTCAGGACTTTCCTTGCCACTGCCACACATGCATGTGTTCTATACGATGTACAATAGGATCTTCTGACCTGGTGGGCTCATCAAAGAACATGATGGGAGGGTTGTTGACAAGCTCTAGGGCGATGGCCAGCCTTTTCCTCTGCCCCCTGAAAGATGTGACGTTCGAGTTTTCACACACTCAAGCAGGCCCAGGGCCGTAAGGATCTCCGTCACCTTAAAAACAACACAGGAAGGTTACAAACACCTACATTGCATTCGGAAAGTATTCAGACCCCTTCCCATTTTCCACATTTTGTTACATTACACCCTTATTCTAAAATACTTTTTTGCTCTCATTAATAATGACAAAGTGATAACAGATTTTTAGATATGTTTGCAAATGTATTAAAAATTAAAAACAGAAATACCTTATTTACATGAGTATTTAGACCCTTTTCTATGAGACATGAAATAGAGCTCAGGTGCATCCTGTTTCCTTTGATCATCCTTGAGATGTTTCTACAACTTGATTGGAGTGCACCTGTGGTAAATTCAATTGATTGGACATGACTTGGAAAGACACAGATCTGTCTATATAAGGTCCCACAGTTGACCATGCATGTCAGAACAAAAACCAAGCCATGAAGCCGAAGGATTTGTCCTTAGAGATCTGAGACAGGATTGTGTGCCGTGGCACAGATCTGGGGAAGTGTACCAAAATATTTCTTCTGTATTGAAGCTCCATAAGAACACAGTGGCCACTATCATTCTTAGATGGAAAAAGTATGGAACCACTGTCGTGACGTTTGTATTATTAATGTGACGACTGCTATTCATTGAATAATAAACTACGTTTAGCACACTTGGATACATTTGTAAACTATGCTTAGTTTAGCCCTAACACCTTGCCCCGAACTGTCACTCTTATGGGTCAGAATTATAATGTATTTATTACTTTATTACTTGTTAAAGGTCTCCATTAGGTATTTATTTCGATGGCTGCGTCTCCTTCTGATTGTCCACCCGATGTCACAATGTCCTTTTTCTTGGTTGTCTGTTTCCTTGCCCTTGTTCTGTGAGAGTGGGCTTCTGAGGAGGCTAATCAGCCGCGTAGACGCTCCCAGCTTGTGTAGGAGGGCCGTGTAGACAACCAATGACTTGAAGAGAATAACCGGTTGGTCCTTCTTGAATTCACCTTCTTAGATATAATAATCAACCATAGCCTTGATTGTTAAGAGGTTCCTTTGTCCTCTTCCTCGTGTTGTGTTTTGGGGTCACAACTAGTTGTGGACCCCGGCTGCAGCACGCGGTCAACTTAGTCTGGTATGTAAATTCTTAACTTACATGTTTCATACCCTCGGGTCACAAAGGGGCGTTTCTGCCTTTATGACATGCTCTCTGGGTTCCCTGGGGCGTGGCTCAATATAAGGCAAGGTATTAGAACTTACCAGGATCTCGTTTAGACAACTATAAACATCAAAGTTCATCTTTACAAAAACATTCTCTTTGATCTGTATATTTCCTACACAATGCACAGTATGTAAAAATCATGTACATATTATAAAAACTCTTCAAGTTACAATGTTTTCATTATAACGTCGTCATTTAACTTATAATAACATAACAAAAACAACATTTATTTTTATATTTCATCTATCATTGGCTGATGAAATATAATGTCCCAAAGTCTATTTATTGCATGTTACAGTTCTGAGGTAGATTATCCAGAAGGCCCACACAGACATTCCAGCCCCAAACACTAACAGAACACAGGATTCGTCGGCTGCCTTAAGATGTACAGTTGGTGGGAGGTGTCATAACCCCCCCCCCCCTCCCATTTATACCTCTCCCCTCTGCGGGAGTGAGAGATTTCTCTGTAGAACTGTCATCCATGGTAACCTGATCCTTACAGGCCAGTCATGACACCACCAAGACTCTTCCTAAAGCTGGCCACCCGGCCAAACTGAGCAATTGGGTGAGAGATTGACAAACCTTCCAGAAGGACAACCATCTCTGCAGCACTCCACCAATCAGGCCTTTATGGTAGAGTGGCCAGATGGAAGTCACTCCTAAGTAAAAGGCACATGGCAGCCTGCTTGGAGTTTGCCAAAAGGCACTTTAATAACTTCTTATGGGCAACATCCGGTGAAATTGCAGAGCGCGAAATTCAAACTACAGAATTATAAATATTTAACTTTCATAAAATCACAAGTGTAATACATCAAAATAAATCTTAACTTCTTGTTAAGTCAGCCGCTGTGTCGGATTTCAAAAAGGCTTTAAGGCGAAAGCACACCATGCGATTATCTGAGGACAGCGCCCTGCATACAAAAGCATGAAAAACATATTTCAACCAGTGCAGGTGTGACACGAAAGTCAGAAATAGTGATATAATAAATGCCTTACCTTTGATGATCTTCTTCTGTTGGCACTCCAAACGGTCCCAGTTACATCACAAATGGGCCTTTTGTTCGATAATGTCCTTCTTTATATCCATAAAAACTCAGTTTAGCTGGCGTGTTTCAGTCAATAATCCACCCAGTTTCCCTCCATCAAAATGCATACAAAATTAATCCCAAACGTTACTAATAAACTTTTACAAACAAGTCAAACAACGTTTATAATCAAACCTTAGGTACCCTAATACGTAAATAAACAATCAAATTTAAGATGGAGAATCGTTGTCTTTACCAGAGAAAAATACCAACGAACGCGCAATTCCACGAGCTTGGAAACACTACAGCCAAAATGGGAGCCACCTAGAAAAACTACAATTTCTGGTTAATTTTTCCAAAAACCAGCATTAAACTCTTTCTAAAGACTGTTGACATCTAGTGGAAGCCCTAGGAACTGCAATCTGGGAGGACTTCACTTTATAATAAAAGTGACAGCCATTGAAAACAGTGGTAGTGTAACGGTTTTCTTCCGTTGAAGGAGAGGAGGACCAAAATGCAGTGTGGTTAGTGTTCAGCATGTTTAAAATAGACGATAAAGGAGAACACTACAAAATACATAACAACAAATGTGAAAACCGAAACAGTCCTATCTGGTGCATAGACACAAAGACAGAAGACAATCTCCCACAAAATACCCAAAGAACACGGCTGCCTAAATATGGTTCCCAATCAGAGACAACGATAAGCACCTGCCTCTAATTGAGAACCAATCTAGGCAACCATAGACTTACATAAACACCTAGAAATGGAACACCCTATAAACATACAAAACCCCTAGACTAGACCAGACAAAACACATAAATCCCCCATGTCACACCCTGACCTAACCAAAATAATAAAGACAACAAAGATAACTAAGGCCAGGGTAGGCTGAATTTTTTTATGGGGAGGGGGGGGTTGTCCTCGGGGTTTCGCCTGCCATATCAATTCTGTTGTACTCACAGACATAATAACATAATAATAATAATAGTAACAGGCAGTTTATTTTGGGCAATCTTTTCATCCGGATGTGAAAATACTGCCCCCTACCCAAGAGGACTCTCAGAACATGAGAATCAAGATGATCTGTTCTGATGAAACCAAGATTGAATTCTTTGGCCTGAATGCCAAGTGCCACGTCTGAAGGAAACCTGGCACCATCCCTACGGTGAAGCATGGTGGTGGCAACAACATGCTGTGGGGATGTTTTTCAGCGGCAAGGACTGGGAGACTAGTCAGGATCGAGGGAAAGACGAAACAGAGCAGAGTACAGAGAGATCCTTAATGAAAACCTGATCCAGAGCTCTCAGACTGGGGTGAAGGTTCACCTTCCAACAGGACAATGACCCTTAGCACTATGGTACCGAAATTACAAGATTATGTTATAATACTGTTATTACATCAAATGGTTGTTTTATGCAACAGAATAGGGTTCTTAGAACTCTATTGTGTCTGTGTGAATTGAGTAGAGCTTTTGAGATTTAACTCTGGTAATTGGGCAGCGGGTAGCCTAGTGGTTAGAGTGTTGGACTAGTAATCGAAGGGTTGCAAGATCAAATCCCCGAGCTGACAACGTAAAAAATATGTTGTTCTGCCGCTGAACAAGGCAATAACCCACTGTTCCTAGACCGTCATTGAAAATAAGAATTTGTTCTTTACTGAATTGCCTAGTTAAATAAAGGTCAAATGTAAATTGATTTATGATGCCTTTGGTGTTAAATCGAAGGAGCCATATTCCATTCATGTGAGGAAGATGGCTCCGGTCTGACTGAGCCTGCAATTCATAGACTGAAATGGTGTTTGTGTATTATGAGGTACCAGAGAGAGATGGCTCGGGTATGGAAAATGATGAGGGGAACCTTGTCTTAGGTGACACAATCTGTGCAATAAGAACAGTCTTCATATCAAATGCTGTATGGCTGGGGGATACTCCTTTCTCATATATCAAGTCTCACCGTGTGACCCATTCCACATATCTGTTGTTTGTCATGTAAACTAAGGAGTGTAGAATGGCGCCAGAGAGGATGGCTGGCATTTTAAGTGCTCCTGTCACGTAGAGTAGGCCAGAAGGCTAAACTGGATAACCTAACCTCTATCAAAATAAAAAGATGGCGGAGCCGCAAAAGTTCTTCTGTGCAAAGGTGTTTATTTACAAGTGATTCCGGAACAAAAAACAACAGTACTGCCATCAACGTCTACCTTATGGGACAGCTTAAAAACAATGCTGCCCCATCCACAGCTCAATCCAAAAATGCCTCCCCATGACTGAAAGAGAGGCTCCTTTTGTAGGGCTAGCCCCTCCCCTCAGAACAATTAACCCTAATTAATTAATCAATTAACAATAGAAACCTACATTTTCCATGAACTAAACATACTAAAGGATATACATTGCAACACGGTTTTAAACAATATCACAACACAACATTTACAACATTACATCACTACTGACAATATCTTTCAATATGCCCATATGCATTAATGAGCCATTTGGGACAGGCACTATAAAGCCAACCAAATTCCCTTAGCTCGGGTCCTTTTCCAGCATACCCGGAAGCTACAGAGATGGAGAGAGAGGAACATAACAAACAAACAATGCGCTCATCCACAACATTGATAAGTATAATAATTATTGTATCTCTCAAATATGAACATTGACAAGTGTGAAATGCATGCACCAAGAGAGAAGTTAATTTGTGTGTCGACCCACATTGTTAACTTATCTTATAATGGCGCAGGGAGGAGTGATGAATATGTGTGTGCGTTAAAGAACCAAATGCTGCCCGCGGCCAGTGACGGACTTCTACGTCACAGCTCCTAACCACCTATTTCGTTAGCTTTTTTGCATTGTTTGTAACTTATTTTATAATGTATTTTGTACATAATGTTGCTGCTACCGTCTCCTATGACCAAAAATAACTTCTGGACATCAGGACAGCGATTACTCACCTCGAACTAGAAGAAGCTGTTTCCTTTAACAAGTCCGATGAGTCCGAACCGCAGGATATACTGCTTTCTCAGAAACAGGCCCAAATCCCAGTCATTTGTTTGAAGAAAAGACAGAGAAAAAGGGGGCGGGGGTCGGGCTGCCTTCTGAGAATTCGTAGACAAGTGAGTAAACTCCCATTCTATTGGCCAATGTGCAATCATTGGAAAATAAAATCGATGACCTACGATCAAGGTTATTCTACCAACGGGACATTAAAAACTGCAATATATTTTGTTTCACCGAGTCGTGGCTGAACGACGACACGGATAATATAGAACTGGTGGGATTTTCCATGCACCGGCAGGACAGAGAATCTGCGCCTGGTAAGACAAGGGGTGGGGGTGGGGGTGTGGGTCTATTTGTCAATAACAGCTTGTGCCCGATGTCTAATATTAAAGAAGTCTTGAGGTATTGCTCGCCTGAGGTAGAGTACCTTATGATAAGCTGTAGACCACACTCTCTACCAAGAGAGTTCTCATCTATATTATCAATAGGCATCTATTTACCATCACAAACCGATATTGGCACTAAGCCCGCACTCAACCAACTCTACAAGGCCATAAGCAAACAATAAAATGCTCATCCAGAAGTGGCACTCCTAGTGGACGGGGACTTTAATGCAGGCAAACCTTCACCTACTTTCTACCAGCAGGTCACATGTGCAACCAGAGGGGGAAAAAACTCTAGACCACCTTTACTCCACACACATAGATGCATACAAAGCTCTCCCCCACCCTCCATTTGGCAAATCTGACCATAATTCTATCCTCCTGATTCCTGCTTACAAACAAAAACTAAAGCAGGAAGTACCAGTGACTCGCTCAATACGGAAGTGATCAGATTACGCAGATGCAACGCTACAGGACTGATTTGCTAGCACAGACTGGAATGTGTTCCGGGATTCATCCAATGGCCATTGAGGTGTATACCACCTCAGTCATCGGATTCATCAATAAGTGCACCGACGACATCGTCCCCACAGTAACTGTACATACATATCCCAACCAGAAGCCATGGATTACAGGCAACATCCGCATCGAGCTAAAGGCTATAGCTGCGTCTTTCAAGGAGCGGGACACTAATACGGACACATACAAGAAATCCCGCAATGCCCTCAGACTATCCAACGAACAAGCAAAGAGTCAATACAGGATTAAGATTGAATCCTACTACACCGGCTCTGACGCTTGTCGGATGTGGCTGGGCTTGAAAACCAGTAAGGGAAACCCAGACTAGAAAGGGAAACCCAGACGCAAGCTGCCCAGTGACGCGAGCCTACTAGACGAGCTAAATGCCTGATATACTCGCTTCGAGCCAAGCAACACTGAAGCATGCACAAGAACACCAGCTGTTCTGGACAACTGTGTGATAAAGCTCTCGGTAGCTGATGTGAGCAAGACCATTAAACAGGTCAACATTCCCAAAGCCGCGGGGCCAGATGGATTACCAGGACATGTACTCAAAACATGCACTGACCAACTGGCAAGTCTCTTCACTGACATTTTCAACCTCTCCCTTACCGAGTCTGTAATACTTAAATGTTTCAAGCAGACCACCATAGTCCCTGTGCCCAAGGACATTAAGGTAACCTGCCTAAATAATTACCGCCCTGTAGCACTCACATTGGTAGCCATGAAGTGCTATTACAGGCTGGTTATGGCTCACATAAACAGCATCCTTCCGGATACCCTATACCCACTCCAATTCACATACCGCCTCAACAGATCCACAGATGACGCAATCTCAATCACACTCCACACTGCCCTTTCCCACCTGGACAAAAGGAACACCTATGTGAGAATGCTGTTCATTGACTACAGCTCAGCATTCAACACCATAGTGCCCACAAAGCTCATCACTAAGCTCAGGACCCTGGGACTAAACACCTCCCTTTGCAACTGGATCCTGGACTTCTTCACGGGCCGACCCCAGGTGGTAAGGGTAGGCAACAACACGTCTACCATAACGATCCTTAACACTGGGGCCCCTCAAGGGTGTGTACTTAGTCCCCTCCTGTCCTCCCTGTTCACCCACGACTGTGTGACCAAACACGACTCCAACACCATCATTAAGTTTGCTGACAACACAACAGTATCTGATCATCGACAACGATGAGACAGTGTGGTGCCAGGACAACAACCTCTCCCTCAATGTGAGCAAGACAAAGGAGCTGATCATGGACTACAGGAAAAGGCGGGTTGAACAGGCCCCCATTAACATCGATGGGGCTGTAGTGGAGTGGGTTGAGAGTGCCCACATCACAAACAAACTATCATGGTCCTAACAAACCAAGACAGTCATGAAGAGGTCATGACAACACCTTTTCCCCCTCAAGAGACTGAACATATTTGGCATGGGTCCCCAGATCCTCAAAAAGTTCTACAGCTGCACCATCGAGAGCATCCTGACCGGTTACAGCACTGCCTGGTATGGCAACTGCTCGGTATCTGACCGCAAGGCGCTAGAGGGTAGACCGTATTGCCCAGTACATCACTGGGGCCAAGCTGCCTGCCATCCAGGACCTATACATGTATACTAGACGGTGTCAGAGGAAAGCCCAACAAATTGTCAGAGACTCCAGTCACCCGCCATAGACTGTTTTCTCTGCTACCATAGGGCAAGTGGTAGCGGAGCACCAAGTCTAGGATCAAAAGTCTCCTTAACAGCTTCTAACCACAAGCCATAAGACTGCTGAACAATTAATCAAATGGCCACTGGACTATTTACATTGTTCCCCCCCCATTTGTTTTGTACACTGCAGCTATTTGCTGTTTATTATCTATGCATAGTCACTTCACCCCTACCATACAAGTACAAATTACCTCGACTAACCTGTACCCCCGCACATTGACTCGATATCAGTACCCCTTGTATATAGCCTCGTTATTGTTATTTTATTGTGTTATTTTTATATAGTTTATTTGGTCAATATTTTCTTAACTCTTTATTGAACTGCACTTTTCGTTAAGGGCTTGTAAAGTAAGCATTTCACGATAAGATCTACACTTGTTGTATTCGGCGCATGTGACAAATAAAGTTTGTTTGGTGTTTGTACACACGCATATACACACACTCTCATTCAAATAAACACATACAAGAACACACACAGAGATGTAATAGTGCCAGACATGCACACAAACATATAAAGCAGGCCCTGCTGTTACGATTTCAGTTGTCCTTGATGTCCTTTGTTTTAAATGTATTACATTTTTTATTTGTATTTTTTTTGCATTGTTGTTTGCTAATTTCTTCTGTCTTTTCCTTTTTTCTCTTTCGTTAAATTGCTTGGTTATTGGTGCATTGGGGGGTTCTTGGGGGTGGGGAATGGAATTCATTGTATTTTTTTCCATGGGAGGGGGCTGAGGGAGGGATCTCGAATGGTTGAGGGACAGCTATTGGGGAACTGTGGGGGGATCTTGGAGGGTTCGGGTTTCACAAGATTGTGATCATGAAAAAGGAAGCTATGACATATATTTTATATCACTATCATGCACACGCACCCTCACACATAAGGATGGCTTTGTTGTGGAAAGATTGATACATGTAACAAAGCGTCTTGTTTGTCCTTCATGTTCTAATACTTTAATGTTACCCCTTGTGTTTTTTGTTATAAATAAATAAATAAATACAAATTAATTTTTTATTTAAAATTCAAAATAAATAAAGTTTGATTTGATCTTTGCCATATAAAAGATCTTGGTATTCTTTGTGTTGGGGCTCTCAACCCAACAGTCAAGAGTGTTATTGCAGAGCACTCAAATCATTCACTTGCGTGTGTGTGGTGTGACCTGCTTTCCTTATTAATAAGTGAATAAATATTTAGTTTAAGTAGAATTGTGACTTGTGATAAGAAAAATCACCACAATGCAGGAGTGGCTTCGGGACAAGTCTCTGAATGTCCTTGAGTGGCCCAGCCAGAGCCCGAACATGAACCCAATCGAACATCTCTGGAGAGAACTAATAATAGCTGTGCAGTGACGCTCCCCATCCAACCTGACAGAGCCTGAGAGGATCTGCAGAGAAGAATTGGAGAAACTACCCAAATACAAGTGTGCAAAGCTTGTAGCATCAAACCCAAGAAGACTTGAGGCTGTAATCGCTGCCAACAGTGCTTCAACAAGGTACTGAATAAAGGGTCTGAATACTTATGTAAATGTGATATTTCCATCTTTAATAAAAAATAAAAAAAATTCTAACCTGTTTTTGATTTGTTATTATGTGCTATTGTGTGTAGATAGATGAGGGCAAAAAACAAACTATTTAAGCCATTTTAGAATAAGACTGTAACATAATATGTGGAAAAAGTCAAGGGGTCTGAATACTTTGCAAAAGCACTGTAACCACATCCCTTCCTCTCAGCAACTTAACATATACGTATGTCTACATTAATCACAGATCTAGGGTCAGATACCCAACCCTTATTAAAAACCTTAAAGGAATACTTCGGGATTTTGGCAATGAGGCCCTTTCTCTACTGCCCAGAGTCAGATGAACTAGTGGATACTATTTTTATGTCTCTGTGTCCAGTAGGAAGGAAGTTAGAGGTAGTTTTGCAAGCCAGTGCTAACTCGCATTAGCCCAATGGCTGGAAGTCTATGGTATTTACTAGCATGCTAGCTAGCATATACCCATAGATTTCCACTCATTGTGCTAACGCTAGTTAGCATTGGCTAGAGAAACTATCTCTAATGTCCTTCATATGGGACAAATCAAATCAAATCAAATGTATTTATAAAGCCCTTCTTACATCAGCTGATATTTCAAAGTGCTGTACAGAAACCCAGCCTAAAACCCCAAACAGCAAGCAATGCAGGTGTAGAAACACGGTGGCTAGGAAAAACTCCCTAGAAAGGCCAGAACCTAGGACGAAACCTAGAGAGGAACCATGCTATGAGGGGTGGCCAGTCCTCTTCTGGCTGTGCTGGGTGGAGATTATAACAGAACATGGCCACGATGTTCAAATGTTCATAGGTGACCAGCAGGGTCAAATAATAATAATTTGTAGTGGATGTCGAGGGTGCAACAGGTCAGCACCTCAGGAGTAAATGTAAGTAGGCTTTTCATAGCCGATCATTCAGAGTATCTCTACCGCTCCTGCTGTCTCTAGAGAGTTGAAAACATCAGGTCTGGGACAGGTAGCATGTCCGGTAAACAGGTCAGGATTCCATAGCCGCAGGCAGAACAGTTGAAACTGGAGCAGCAGCACGGCCAGGTGGACTGGGGACGGCCAGGTGGACTGGGGACAGCAAGGAGTCAAAGAGACATAAAAATAGTTCATCTGGCTCTGGGGAAGTAGATAAAGGGCTTCATTGCCAAAATCCCAAAGAATCCGTTTAAGCATAAGGGGAGGGCATAATATCTCACCCTGTATCAGTGGTTAGTAGCACTCATCATATCACTTTACATCCATTCCAGCCTGTTTAAAGCCAGTACTGACTGCACTAGTGGCAACACTCCAGTGCTGAAATAGTAACTGGTCCTAGTTTCCAGTTTGAGGATCAGGAAACATGCAGGAGATTAAGGTGAGGGAGGATTCTGAAGCCATTCACATACAACTCTCTTACCATGTCTCTCTTGCCCTCATCCTTTTCCTGGAGCTTCAGATTAGCAGACACCTAGGAGACAGAGAGGAAGATTTAGTTCACACTTTGGCTGCGTCCCAAATAAGAGAAACAAAGTCTACGTGTGCAGGCGCATGCAATCTTTCATGTCTCAGAAGCAACCATTTAGAGAAGGTGTATCTTATTAATGAAAAGAAAGCCCAAGTTTAGGAGTACACAATGTTACATATAAATGCATTGTTTAGAAAAGACAATGTGGAATTAGGAATTCTGATGCCTCTAATACATAGTATTTCTATCTGCAGCGTTCTAAATGTTCCACCCTTTTAACTTATTGTTTACTTCCAGAGCATAAATTTCCATTGTGTATGCACTGTAATGTGTTTGATCTATTGACTTGCCCTCTTGGCCAGGTCTCCTTTGTAAAATAGGTATTCTGACTTCAATGGGACTTCCTGGATAAATAAAGGTTAAATAAAATGTCAAACAATTACCATCATGGCCTCCTGTACTGTGAGGTGAGGCAGAAGCATGTCGTCCTGCATGATGTAGCACGAGACCTTCCTGAAAGAACGCAGGTCACGAGGCTGTCCATTGATCAAGATCTCCCCCTTCATCCCCGTTTCCCTACAGACAGAGGGCAAAGCCATACCTGGGTTATGCATTTGATCCATATGATAGACTTGATTTATATCTGTGTTTAAAAGAGAAGTGAACAATAGAAATAGAAACAACAGAGAACAACACGTATTTCCCAAGTGGTCATCGATTGGAAGAGGACTAACCAGTTCAAACATGAAAACATACACATAACATAAAAATAGAATATATACAAAAAGACATATAGTAATCATTCTCAAAAATGTATTTCATGACATGGGTCAATGTTAAATTATTGCGAATGAACGTGCCGCTTGGCGTCACCCTGCGAGAGTCACATCAAGGTAAACACCAAGCTACAGCAAAGCTTTTTGTAATGTTAACTTTTTAATGCCCAGAACTGTAGGTGTGGCGTGATTCTTGTAAATTACTCATCTATCAGCGACCTTTACACCTATTTGGTGTTAAGTGTCAGGCCTGTGGCTCACCTATAGCCGGACAGAATATTCATCAGCGTAGATTTCCCAGCTCCTGAGGGACCCATGATGGCCACCAGGCAGCCGCTGGTAAATTTCCCAGAGATCCCTTTCAGCAGGGTCTTGTAACCTGAAAGCCGGGTACAAAAGAAAGCAGAACCATATAAAACCCTCAATCAGCCTCACAATGGCACTTCAGGCTTTCAACTTCACACAGTACCTGCTTAAATCTGTCTATGTTTTCCCTCCTCCTCGAATAAAACCCTCTGTCATATTTGTATTTTGTGTTTTCTAAGTGAATGCACCTATCTGGGTGGGTGTATATTACATTGTAATCTCCTCATGCTCACATTTCAGACCACAGAACATGCTTGGTATTTGAAGGGTTCCCACCCAAACATGCTCATGGAGTGATTCAAATCAACCCACACTGTGGGAGTAACGTTTTTTGGGGTGCTTTTTGTGAAGCATTTTGCTGCATTTATAAAATATGCTTTATAAATGAAGTTATTCTCATACGTTTTAGAATTCATTCCATTTTTACATGAGCTGTTTATCTATTCTGTTTGAACAGCCTATTTGTGTCAACGGTGAACACATTGTTGTTCTAGCCCAGCACTAGCACACCTGATTCAAGATCTTGATTATTTAGATCCGGTGGGTTAGTGCTGAGCTAGAACAAAAATGTGTAACCCAGTGGCCAAGGTCTCAGTACTAGAGTTGAGAAACATTGCCTCACTCTAAATCAATCATATATGCTAAAGCTGTAAATAAAATGTAAATGAAATCATCCCCTAGCCGGGAGTGGAATGGCCTATAGTAACCTGCTATTCACCTAATGGACACAGCTAGCTGAACGCTAATCCAGTTGATTGCGGTGGCTACCAGTTTAATTGGATTTTCTGTTATAATCCTTCAGAGCGATACACAAATACCTCTGACCTTTTCTGTCCTCTTTTAATGGAACCTAGTGTTCCCTGCTAGGAGGAGAGGATGCACTTTAGTAACCTCTCCCTTGTGAGGACACAGCATTTAAGCCATGCAGTGTGTGCATAGACAGTAAATGGCTGGTTCACGAAGGGCATGTTAATAACTTGTTCACTTGAGATGTCAATTGTTTGGACACATCTACTCATTCAAGGGTTTTTCTTTATTTGGACTATTTTCTACATTGATAATAGTGAAGACATCAACGCTATGAAATAACACATATGGAATAATGTAGTAACAAAAAAATATTATACAAATCAAAATATATTTCATATTTGAGATTCTTAAAATAGCCTCCCTTTGTCATGATGACTGCTTTGCACACTTATTTCATAGTTTTGATGTCATCACTATTATTCTGAACCGCACCGGGCTATGCACCCCCACTGGAAACACCGTGCGCTCCATAGCATAACACGGTGTCTGCCGGTCTCTCTAGCCCACCGGTGAGCACAGGGAGTTTGCGCAGGTCTCCTACCTGGCATAGCCATACTCCCATTAAGCCCCCCCCCAATAATTTTTTGGGGCTGCTTTTCGGGCTTCCATCCTCGTCGCCGTGCTGCCTCCTCATACCAGCGCCTCTCCGCTTTTTTCGCCTCTATTTCCTCCTTGGGGTGGAGATATTCACCAGGCTGAGCCCAGGGTCCTTTTCCGTCCAGTTCCTCCTCCCATGTCCAATTCTCCAAGTGGTGCAGCCTCTTCCACTGCAACTGCTCTTCACGATTAACAGGGAGAGTAGGTTCAGGTCTGACTCCTGACTCAGCCACTCTCTCTCTGAGCCCTCCCCCAATAAATATTTGGGGGTTACTTTCGGTTTTCGCTCTGCGCCGCCGTGTCTTTCCTTTAGACTCCATTCGCCTATAGCCCTCTTCGCACTGCTCTAGCGAATCCCAGGCGGGCTCCTGCACTCCCTCTGGGTCGGCCGCCCACCTGTCTATTTCTTCCCACGTCTCGTATACTCCATGCCTCTGCTGTCCATAACGTCCTCCCTTCACTGTTCAAGCTGTCGCTGCCTGTTAACATGCTGCTCGATCCGTGTGTGGTGGGTGATTCTGTAACGGCGTTCTTCGTTTGTAGAAAGAGAGTCGGACCGAAACGCAGCGTAGTGGTTACTCATGACTTTAATAGAAAAAGTGACAGATGAAATAACGATACAAAATACAAAACAACAAACGGAACGTAAAACCTAATTACAGCCTATCTGGTGAAACTACACAGAGACAGGAACAATCACCCACGAAATACAAAGCGAAACCAGGCTACCTAAATACGGTTCCCAATCAGAGACAACGAGAATCACCTGACTCTGATTGAGAACCGCCTCAGGCAGCCAAGCCTATACAACACCCCTACTCAGCCGCAATCCCAATAATACAAAAACCCCAATACGAAATACAACAACATAAACCCATGTCACACCCTGGCCTGACCAAATAATTAATGGTTTGAGTCGTGACAATTGTCAGCATGTTACAGAAAGAGAACTGAACAAACATGTGAGAAACAAATTCAAGTTCCATCGATCTATCCTACTCGGAAAGGGAGTTGGAGGTAAACAAATATCATGTATGAACAAAATCAATTCCTTTCAATTATTTGAGTCCAAAGCATGACCCCATGAAACATCACAGTTGTCGGTATCCATATCTGCATGGTATCGGACAAAAATGGACAAAAATGTTTTTCAAACAAACCTAGTAAAAACAAAGCAGGTAACCAAATTCTGCAAAGACTTGTATTCACACCCAATGAGCACATGTAAACAATAGTATTAATCACAGTTCATTGAATTGGTTGCATTCACTGAAATACCCTTTGGCAAAATGCCCTTTGGCAAAATAATGACAGAGTAGGTTATACAGAAAGGTCGAAATCACACACTCTGCATTAAATCTGAGCTTTGGAAGAAGATAAGAAGTATGTACAACCCATTTAATATGAGTTCAACAATTTGGTTCAACAGGTTTTAGGGTGGGCAGCTAAATAAGTGGGTTGGATTCGTCTTAATACATACTCCCCTGAAGTTAAAATTAGGGCAATTAAGTTGCATTAAGTGCTTTTCAACTGACCTGTATGGTCCAAATATATATTTCAGATGTGTGTGGGGAAAACTAAAGATGGTCTAAAAAGAGGTGAAAGAGTTCATATTTAATGCATGTCCATCTGCATCAGTGAGCAGCTGCAAAAAAAACAGAGGGGAGATGATGAGGGAGCAAGAGAGGTGAGCGCGAGGGAGGGAGGCCAGAGAAAGCTGTGAAAGGGTTTAAAAGGAAAAACACGTGGCGGGCATAGCTACTGCAGCAGTACTCCAAGTGTTTCTGTTTGTGTTGGTGATGCTGAGGAAGGATGAGAGAGGAGGGCCTCCCCTCCCCTTCTCTTCCTGAGAAAGACTAATGCCAGGAAGGAGATGGAGAGCAACCAAGGAGGATGATCACCCGATGTCTCCCTTCGCTGCTCAGCTTATAAGGCACAAACACCCAGTGTTCACTCTGTGATTCTTGAAATTGGACGAGACCAAGATGAGTCATAAAACTAAGAGCCATTCCACTAACTTAGAGAAATTATATTTCTAGAGCAAAGAAACAGTCAGCCGGGATTTGATTAAAAGTCAATGAAACTTTTTAATTTCTTTAATTGAATGTACTAAGTTAGGCCTACTCAATAAACACAATCTACAGTTCATTGTCAGTCCTTTCCTGTCTCATAAATGTTGTTTGTTACCAAAAGTTATGTGTTACTCATAACAAAATATTAAATGCATATATGTAGTAGCAGATCAACAAAGTTAGGACAAAATTGAAAGTGACAGTAGGATGTAGAAGTAGGTAAAAAATAAAATAAAATAAACAATAAAGGAACAGAACCGATTTTAGTTTAGCACGGGTGTTCCTGTCTAGTGGGGTAATATTTATCATATGCATATTATATATCAGGGTTCCCCAACTGGCGCCAAATCTGGCCCACCAGCAATATTATTCCCCCCCCCCCCAAAGGCCCCACAATCATTGCGTAACATCATGCAGCTCTGCGAATCCATGTAAAAATGTCTCTAGCTATACAGTTGCTAGTAAAAGTTTACACACTCCTTGCACAATCTTCATATTTTTCTGCCTTAAAATAACATCAAAATAGGCAATATCTTTTTTTTTTATCCTACCGACCTACACAACCTACTCCAGATTTTCAAAGTGAAAGAGAAAATATAGAACATTTTTCAAATGAATATAAAGTAATATTAAGATGTTTGATTGCATATGTCTTCACACCCCACAGTTAATACTTGGTGGATGCATCTTTGGCAGCCATTACAGCTGTGAATAATTTAAAATAAGATTCTACCAACTTTGCACAACTCTTAGGGCAACATTTATTGATTTTTTTTGTCAAAACTGCTCAAGCTCAGTAAATTTAGTCGGGAATTATTGATGGACAGCATTATTTAAACTTTAAATTTCAAGCAAATGTAAGTCAGAAATGAGACTGGACCACTCAAAAACACTTAACACCCATTGGAAAGCTATTCTGGTGGGTCTTTGGTACTAACATTTGTGCAATTATCCCACTGAAAAATTAAACTCTATACCAGGGTTAAGTTTTCAGAAGAATGAGGCAGGGTTTGTGCTAACTTTTTACCTAGGCTTTGCTCCTTTCATATTTATTTTTATCCTGACAAACTCCCCTGTCTCTTTCGGTAACAAGTCTGCCCATAAGGTGATGCTGGAGCATTCGGCAGCTCTAACTAAAGGCTAGAGATGCCGCTTTCAAGGAGCGGGACACTAATCCGGATGCGTATACAAAATTCCGCTACGACCTCCGACGAGCCATCAAACAGGCACAGCGTCAATACAGGACTAAGATCAAATCTTACTACGCCGGCTCTGAAGCTCGTCGGATGTAGCAGGGCTTGCAAACGTTCATGGATTACAATGGGAACCCCAGCTGTGAGCTGCCCAGTGATGCCTGCCTACCAGACAAGCTAAATATCTTCAATTCTCGCTTCAAGGCAAGTGACACTGAACCATGCATGAGAGCGTCAGCTGTTTCAGACTACTGTGTGATCTCGCTCTCCGTAGCCAATGTGAATAAGACCTTAAACAGGTTAACATCCACGAGGACGAAGGGCAAGATGGATTACAGGATGCATACTGAGAGTTTGCGCTGATCAGCTGGCAAGTGTCTTCATGGACATTTTCAACCTCTCCCTGGCCCGGTCTGTATTGTTTCAAGCAGACCACCATAGTCCCTGTGCCCAAGAATGCCAAAGTAACTATCGCCCAGTAGCACTCACATTTGTAGCGATGAAATGCTTTGAAAGGCTAGTCATGGCTCACATCAACACCATCATCCCAGACACCTTGGACCCACTCCAATTCGCACACCACCCCAACAGATCAACAGATGACGCAATCTCTATTGCCCTCAACACTGCCCTCTCTCACCTGGAAAACACCTATGTGAGATTGCTGTCACTGACTGCACCTAAGCATTCAATCCCATAATGCCCTCCAAGCTCATCACTAAGCTCAGGACCCTGGGACTGAACACCTCCCTCTGTATTTGGATCAGACAGAAGTTTGACGGACCGCCCCTAGGTGGTGAGGGTAGGCAACAATATATCCGCCATGCTGACCCTCAACATTCAACATGGGGGCCCCACAACTGCGTGGCCGTGCACGACTCCAACACCTCATTAAGTTTGCTGACAACATGACGGTGGTAGGTAGGCCTGATCACAGACAACAATGAGACAGCCTATAGGGAGGGGGTCAGTGACCTGGCAGTGTGGTGCCAGGACAACAACCTTTCCCTCAACATCAGCAAGACAAAGGAGCTGATTGTGGAATACAGAAAATGGAGGGCCGAGCACGCCCCCATCCACATCATCAACAGGACTGTAGTAGAGGGGGTTTTGATTCAAGTTCCTCATTGTACACATCAATAAGGACATGGTCCACACAAACACACTCCAACACAGTTGTAAAGAAGACACAGCAAAACCTCTTCCCCCACAGGAGGCTGAAAAGATTTGTCATGGGCCCTCAGATCCTCCAAAGATTCTACAGCTGCACCATTGAGAACATTTTGACTGGCTGCATCACCGCTTGGTATGACAACTGCTAGGCATCTGACTGCAAGGCACTACAGAGGGTAGTGCGTATGGCCCAGTACATTACTGGGGCCGAGCTCCCTGCCATACAGGACCTCTATACCAGGACCTCTGGGCCCTAAATATTGTCAAAGACTCCAGCCACCCAAGTCATAGACTGTTCTCTCTCTACTGCCGCATGGCAAGTGGAACCGATACACAAAGTCTGGAACCAACAGGACCCTGAACAACTTCTACACCCCCAAGCTATAAGACTGCCTAAATAGTTAAAGTGGCAATATGTAACTTTTCGGGCGACCCGGCCAAATTCACATAGAAATGTGAATTATAGATCTATCATTCTACTTGAATTATAGATATATCATTCTAAGAATCAGTAGATCAGTTCTATAAGCACTATTTCAATGCTTCCCTTTCTTAAGTTTTGTTTTTGCATCTTTTACTTTCAATTTTGTACACCAGATTCAAACAACTGAAACAACAATATTGTTGTTTATGTCAAATATATTTCACAGTGGTAGTACAATGATTCTCTACACTATACTAGCTTATTTGTCACATAAATTAGGCGACCTATTAGAGTTTTAGCAACCAGGAAATGGCGGATGGATTTCTGAATAGTGCAACTTTAATCAAATAGCTACCCGGACTATCTGCATTGACTACCCTTTGCACTCTTTTGACTCATCTGCTGCTACTGCTTATTATGTATCCTGGTGCCTAGTCACTTTACCCCTACCTATATGTACATATATACCTCGATTACCTCGTACCCCGTACCCGGTACTGGTACCCTGTGTATATAGCCAAGTTATCATTACTCAATGTGTATTTATTCCTTGTGTTATTGTTTTTCTATTGTTTTTCTATTTTTCTCTCTGCATTGTTGGGTAGGGCCCATATCTGTTGTTTGATTTGATTTTTTTTAAATACGATTCCTCAGAAACGTCAATAATGCACCCACCTTTCTTTCCCCACCATGGTCCCTCAGGAACTGAGTAGCAGACATCTTTGAATTCAATGTTAACTGCTGGTCGACGTGGCAGGTAGGAAAAACGTTGGGCTTCAGTTAGACTGTTCTCCACTTTCTTGAGATGCCCATGTAATAATGGAGTCTGTTGACTTCTCACATGATTGGATACCACCTCATCGATAGATACACATACAGTTCTGGGGTCCAGCATCAGATCAGGAGGCCCATTGGTGTTCTGGTGATGATGAAGAGAGAGGTAAAATAGGTGGTTTGGGGTATAAAATGATTGAATTATCAAAAAGTTAGCAAACAAAATGCGGCAGGTTACACTGGCCAACTCACCACTTGTTTTGATAACAATCATAGACAATTATTGTGATGCAAGGAATGACAGTCCATGACATCCAATTATAGTTTCAAACATTTGAGGCTGTACATTGTTTGTTTACGATCCTCTTATTAAAAAATAAAATTGAGTAAAAAAACGTTGGGTTATTATAGACCAAGACAGTTTTGTTAAGACTGAGAGGCATTTATAAGTTATATTCTTCAAGAATCAATGTCAATAATTGTAATTTGACCACTAAACAGATCACAGACAACAATAACACTTGAATACAATATAGATATTTTAAAAAACAATTAATTGATAAGACATGTACATGTCTGATCATTTCACCTTTCAGATTATGATTTAGGCAAAGTGCATATTGGCATAGGCTACTGTAGGCTACTGCAGAGTCGCCTAATCTGTTTCTATCTATATGCAGTGTGCCGGGGTTACAATCGGACAAAGCTTAGCTTACTCTGAGCGCAAAGAAAAACAACAGCCATGCAATAATTAGCCTGATACTGATGAACTACATGGTATGTGTTAACTACATATGCAAATTGAGTAATTCAATATTGATTATTGAAGAATGAGGGCAGCCATTCTATCTATGGTTCATACACAAAATAATGCTGTGTTGTTTGGTTGACCCAACTGCTGGGTTAGAGGCAAATACATTTGATTGAGTTATAATTTCAGAACAAAAATATTGCCATACTGAAGTAAGAACAGACAAACACCAAAGAAAAGACACGGGTGTATAAATACATTTGATTGATTGAGTTATAATTTCAGAACAAAAATATTGTCATACTGAAGAACAGACAAACACCAAAGAAAAGACACGGGTGTATAAGGTAATGTCAGCTAACTGTCAGTAACTGTCAGCTAGTTGGATTGTTTTCTTTAAAAAGAGCGTGGTTGGGTTGTTGATGCTGGGTTATTGGTGCTGGGTTATTGAGACATGTAGATATGTACTATATGTTGTTCAGTAGGGGTGTGGCTTTCAGATTGTTGTAAGAGTAAATGTCATTCTTGTTCATCTGTTCTGTTGTATAGTTATCACAGGTTATGGTAGAACATTTACATTTTTGTAGCTTCAATGAGCCTTAAGTTCCCTTTAAAGCCTACACAAATCCCATTGTCGGGATAGATACCACCTTATTCTAATATGTAATAAATAATCTTAATATTCTAGAAGAATGTGCAAAATAATAAAGATTTTAAGGAGACATTTTATTTGGAGTCTAAACTGGTCATTCATGGTGAGAAGGAATGACATTTACTCTCATGAATAATATCGATCAGAAAGCTACACCCTAATAAACCACGCCTCCTTAAAATAACCTAGTTACATTTAAAAAACACAGCTGCTAGGTCAACCCAGCATGAAATTAAAAATACCCAATTGATGGTTAAATTAACACATGTTTGGGTAATCCCAACAACCCAACATGTTGAGTTATTCACGCAACCCAACTGTCTTGGTCAAAATAACCCAGCATATGCTCTTTCCAATATTTACCCAGCCCTGGGTTACCAAATAACCCAAATTGTATTTTTTTAAGCCAGCATTTCTTTTAAGGTCCATAAATTAAAACAAAAAGCCTAAATGAGAAACTCACACACTGATATAGTCCTGTTGCCTAATAATCAACAAATATTGTTATCAATATTGAAATTATCATGATTTGAAAAGGCAAAACATCTATTAATGTATTTCCCACAGTATTGACACAATCATAGTGTGTTTCCATTATTTGTAGAAGGGTTATCACAGTTCATATTCTCATCTAGGCTGCCTATTATGATGAACCATTTTGGATGAGCAAAACTGATCGGCTATGAAAAGCCAAATGTCATTTACTCCTGAGGTGCTGACCTGTTGCACCCTGTGATTATTATTATTTGACCCTGCTGGTCATCTATGAACATTTGAACATCTTGGCAAAGTTCTGTTATAATCTCCACCCGGCACAGCCAAAAGAGGACTGGCCAACCCTCATAGCCTGGTTCCTCTCTAGATTTCTTCATAGGCTCTGGCCTTTCTAGGGAGTTTTTCCTAGCCACCGTGCTTCTACACCTGCATTGCTTGCTGTTTGGGGTTTTAGGATGGAGTTCTGTACAGCACTTTGTAACATCAGCTGATGTAAGAAGGGCTTTATAAATACATTTTATTTATTTAAATTGGATTGATAGAAAAATGCTGATCAGACATGTTCATTTATAGAAATGCATTGAAAGAAATGCACAACTTGCCAGGCCAACATTGTAAATAAGCATGTGCTCATAATCAACTTGCCTGGTTCAATAAAGGTTAAATAAAATAATTAAATTATGTCATTTAAGAAAATACCATCAATATTACCACAATACATTGTCACAATCACGTTATTCATGTTTAATTAATAAGAGTTTTCTTACCATTATGATGGAGTTAGTGACAGTGGCGTTATTAACAGAAAAGGCTGCCATAACACATTCCATTCCCCCTAGATTTTTTTTCTCCAATAAAAGGACAAAAATACCCCACCTAATAACCTGCAAACATCTGTTGCATCGCCGCTTCGTGTGCACTGCGCTCGATGTGTTCACTCTTTCTATTCTTTCCCGCGTGTCTTGCCTGCCCTGTGCCCAGGACGAAATAAGTAGCCTATTTGTTTACAAGCGCACAACCAACCACAGTGTTAGGAATGTGACGTCACAGACTGGACTGGCGACAACTGGAGGTGTATGGGTTGAAGGAGCATACATGGACAAAGACACTCGCCTCTCTCCAGGTTGTTGTTCGTCGAATTGCACAATACGCACCAAATCTTCAATTTGCCACACACGATGTAGGCCTACAATACAAACATTATAATAGGCTAAGCAGCTGAGCTGAGATTACGTTCTTTTACGCTTCGAACACACCAACAGTTTACACACCAGAATTACATTAATTTCCAATCATACGCTGCGTATTGCCTTGCAGCATTGCGTTGCAGAGGCAGTGCGTTCGGTGTGGTCCATAAATGGGATTTATCGAACATATGCGTCCAACTGTATGCGTAGCCGGCTTGACAGAAATGGTACCAGAAGGTGAATGTTGAACTTTTGTTGCATACATATCCAGATGATGCCGAGTATTTTTTTGAGCAAAACACTGTCGGTGTGTTGGAAACGTTATGCTAACAACAACATTGATACTTGTAAAAATGTCAATTCTGAAAACACTTACCGTTTGTCCTGTACAACTGGGGTGCTGAAATTCTAACGTTTAATAAAAACTTTGATCCCCTGCTGATTTTGTACGTTTGCCCACTGACAAAGAAATGATCAGTCTATAATTTTAATGGTAGGTTTATTTGAACAGTGACAGACAGAAAAACAACAACAAAAATCCAGAAAACGCATTTAAAAAATGTTATAAATTGATTTGCATTTTAATGAGGGAAATAAGTATTTGACCCCCTCTCAATCAGAAAGATTTCTGGCCCCCAGGTGTCTTTTATACAGGTAACAAACTGAGATTAGGGGCACACGCTTAAAGGGAGTGCTTCTAATCTCAGTTTGTCACCTGTATAAAAGACACCTGTCCACAGAAGTAATGAATCAATCAGATTCCAAACTCTCCACCATGGCCAAGGCCAAAGAGCTCTCCAATGATGTCAGGGACAAGATCGTAGACCTACACAAGGCTGGAATGGGCTACAAGGCCATCGCCAAGCAGTTTGGTGAGAAGGTGACAACAGTTGGGGGCGATTATTCGCAAATGGAAGAAACACAAAAGAACTGTCAATCTCCCTCGGCCTGGGGCTCTATGCAAGATCTCACCTCGTGGAGTTGCAATGATCATGAGAATGGTGAGGCATCAGCCCAAAAATACACGGGAGGATCTTGTCAATGATCTCAAGGCAGCAGGGACCATAGTCACCAAGAAAACAATTGGTAACACACTGCGCCGTGAAGGACTGAAATCCTGCAGCGCCCCAAGGTCCCCCTGCTCAAGAAAGCACATATACATGCCCGTCTGAAGTTTGCCAATTAACATCTGAATGATTCAGATGGCAACTGGGTGAACGTGTTGTGGTCAGATGAGACCAAAATTGAGCTCTTTGGCATCAACTCAACTCGCCGTGTTTGGAGGAGGAGGAATGCTGCCTATGACCCCAAGAACACCATCCCCACCGTCAAACATGGAGGTAGAAACGTTATGCTTTGGGGGTGTTTTTCTGCTAAGGGGACAGGACAGGCCAACTTCACCGCATCAAAGGGACAATGGACGGGGCCATGTACCGTCAAATCTTGGATGAGAACCTCCTTCCCTCAGCCAGGGCATAGAAAATAGGTCGTGGATGGGTATTCCAGCATGACAATGACCCAAAACACACGGCCAAGGCAACAAAGGAGTGGCTCAGGAAGAAGCACATTAAGTGGCTAGGCCACTCCAGGACGTCTCCAGACCTTAATCCCATAGAAAATCTGTGGTGGGAGCTGAAGGTTCGAGTTGCCAAACGTCAGCCTCTAAACCTTAATGACTTGGAGAAGATCTGCAAAGTGGAGTGGGACAAAATCCCTCCTGAGATGTGTGCAAACATGGTGGCCAACTACAAGAAACGTCTGACCTCTGTGATTGCCAACCAGGGTTTTGCCACCAAGTACTAAGTCATGTTTTGCAGGGGGGTCAAATACTTATTTCCCTCATTAAAATGCAAATCAATTTATAACATTTTTGACATATGTTTTTCTGTTTTTTGTTGTTGTTATTCTGTCTCTCACTGTTCAAATAAACCTACCATTAAAATTATAGACTGATCATTTCTTTGTCAGTGGGCAAACGTACAGAATCAGCAGGGGATCAAATACTTTTTTCCCTCACTGTACATCCGCAAGATGAATGGGTGTGTTCCAATTGGGAAAGAGGGATACCTAAATCCAACGTATGCACTGCAACTGCCTCTGCAACGCAATGCTGCAAGGCAAACGCAGCGTTTCATTGGAAATGAATGTAATTCGGGTGTAAAATGTAATGTAAAAGCTGTTAGTGTGTTTGAAGCATAAGAGAACATAATATCAGGTCAGCTACCTAGCCTATTAGAATGTTTGTATTGTAGGCCTACAATACAAACCCACTCGTAGCATGCGCTCCAGCAGGTATATCTCACTGGCCACCCCCAAAGCCAATTCCTCCTTTGGTTGTCTTTCCTTCCAGTTCTCTGTTGCCAATGACTGGAACGAACTGCAAAAATCTCTGAAGCTGGAGACTCATATCTCCCTCACTAGCTTTAAGCGCCAGCTGTCACAGATCACTGCACCTGTACATAGCCCATCTGTAAACAGCCCATATATCTACCTACCTCATCCCCATACTGTATTTATTTATTTATCTTGCTCTTTTGCACCCCAGTATCTCTACTTGCACATTCATCTTCTGCACATCTACCATTCCAGTGTTTTAATTGCTATATTGTAATTACTTCGCCACCATGGTATATTTATTGCCTTATCTTACCTCACTTGCACTCACTGTATGTAGACGTTGTGAAGTTATTGGGATTTTTACGAATTATCTTTGAAAGACAGTGTCCTGAAAAAGGGATGTTTCTTTTTTTGCTGAGTTTATATACAACACAATGCGCTTCACAGGAAGAACCAAATAAACAATTAAAATAAAAACTGAAACATTTTCTACACAATCAACATAAGAGTATAAAAAGCTGAAACACTAAAAAAGCACCCTAAGGAAAAGCAAAGCTTTGTTTTTTAAGATCCCTTTTAAATATGTCCACAGTTTCGGCCCCCCTCAGGTTCTATGGCAGGCTATTCCAGAGGCAGGGGGTATAGTAACTCAAAGCTGCCTCTCCATGCCTCTTGGTCCTAGGCTTTGGGATAGTTAAAAGGCCAGAGGACCTGAGGGACCTACTGGGTACATAACTTAAAAGCATGTCTGAAATGTATTAGGGTGCTCAATAGTAGATAGATTTTGACAACCAATAGAAGCATCTTAAAATTAATTACAAAACTCACAGGCAGAGACTTTAAAACCGATGTAATGTGTGTTCTCCGTCTGGTCTTGGTCAGTACCCAATGGCTTTCTTGAGTAGGCAACACAGAAGAGCATTACAGTAGTCAAGCCTGCTTGCAATAAATGCATGGATGAGTCTCTGTATCAGCCTGAGATAGAAACGGCCGCACCTTGGCAATGTTCCTCAGGTGGTAAAAAAGCTATTTTGGTCACATTCCTAATGTGGGATTCTAAATTGAGTTCAGAATCTAAACTTACACCCAGGTTTTTTACCTAGTGTTTTATCTTTATTGCCCGTGAATTAAAATATGCGGCCAAATTCTTTCTCTGTGCTTTGGCTCCAATAATAAGTACCTCGGTCTTGTCTTGATTTAGCTAGAGGAAGTTGTGAGCCGTCCAAGTATTTCAATTACTAATACAGACTAATCATTTATCTGTGGAGCTAAAATCATTTGGTGACTCAGATATTTAAAGTTGTGTTTTGTCTGCGTAGCAAGTGAAAATCAATGTTGGGCCTTCTGATAACACTGCCAAGGGGTAACATGTACGGAACAAAAATATAAACGCAACATGTAAAATATAGGTCCCATATTTCATGAGCTGTAATTAAAGATCCCAGAAATGTTCAATATGCACAATAAGCACATTTCTTTCCAATTCTGTGCACAAATTTGTTTACATCCCTGTTAGTGAGCATTTCTCCTTTACCAAGATAATCAATCCACCTGACAGGTGTGGCATATCAAGAAGCTGATTAAACGGCATGCTCATTACACAGGTGCACCTTGTGCTGGGGACACTAAAAGGCCACTCTAAAAGGCCACTCTACTTTTTCCCAAAATTTTTGTGTTACAGCCGGAATGGTATGGGCAGGCATAAGCTCCAAACAACAAACACAATTGCATTTTATCAATGGAAATTGTAATGCACAGAGATACCGTGACAAGATCCTTAGGCTCATTGTCGTGCCAGTCATCTGTCACCTTCACCTCATGTTTCAGAATGATAATGCACGTCCCCATATTGCAAGGATCTGTACACAATTCCTGGAAGCTGAAAATATTCCACTTTTTCCATGGCCTGCATAATCATCATTCTTGTCACCGATTGATCAGGTTTGGGATGCTCTAGATCGACATGTACGACAGCGTGTTCCAGTTTCCACCAATACCCAGCAACTTCGCACAGCCATTGAAGAGGAGTGGGACAACTTTCCACAGGCCACAATCACAACAGAACAGGGCTCCGGGCAGCCGAGCGGAAATGGAGGAAAACTCGCCTCCCTGCGGACCTGGCATCCTTTCACTCCCTCCTCTCTACATTTTCCTCCTCTGTCTCTGCTGCTAAAGCCACTTTCTACCATTCTAAATTCCAAGCATCTGCCTCTAACCCTAGGAAGCTCTTTGCCACCTTCTCCTCCCTCCTGAATCCTCCCCCTCCCTCCTCCCTCTCTGCAGATGACTTCGTCAACCATTTTGAAAAGAAGGTCGATGACATCCGATCCTCGTTTGCTAAGTCAAACGACACCGCTGGTTCTGCTCACACTGCCCTACCCTATGCTCTGACCTCTTTCTCCCCTCTCTCTCCAGATGAAATCTCGCGTCTTGTGACGGCCGGCCGCCCAACAACCTGCCCGCTTGACCCTATCCCCTCCTCTCTTCTCCAGACCATTTCCGGAGACCTTCTCCCTTACCTCACCTCGCTCATCAACTCATCCCTGACCGCTGGCTACGTCCCTCCCGTCTTCAAGAGAGCGAGAGTTGCACCCCTTCTGAAAAAACCTACACTCGATCCCTCCGATGTCAACAACTACAGACCAGTATCCCTTCTCTCTTTTCTCTCCAAAACTCTTGAGCGTGCCGTCCTTGGCCAGCTCTACCGCTATCTCTCTCAGAATGACCTTCTTGATCCAAATCAGTCAGGTTTCAAGACTAGTCATTCAACTGAGACTGCTCTTCTCTGTATCACGGAGGCGCTCCGCACTGCTAAAGCTAACTCTCTCTCCTCTGCTCTCATCCTTCTAGACCTATCGGCTGCCTTCGATACTGTGAACCATCAGATCCTCCTCTCCACCCTCTCCGAGTTGGGCATCTCCGGCGCGGCCCACGCTTGGATTGCGTCCTACCTGACAGGTCGCTCCTACCAGGTGGCGTGGCGAGAATCTGTCTCCTCACCACGCGCTCTCACCACTGGTGTCCCCCAGGGCTCTGTTCTAGGCCCTCTCTTATTCTCGCTATACACCAAGTCACTTGGCTCTGTCATAACCTCACATGGTCTCTCCTATCATTGCTATGCAGACGACACACAATTAATCTTCTCCTTTCCCCCTTCTGATGACCAGGTGGCGAATCGCATCTCTGCATGTCTGGCAGACATATCAGTGTGGATGACGGATCACCACCTCAAGCTGAACCTCAGCAAGACGGAGCTCCTCTTCCTCCCGGGGAAGGACTGCCCGTTCCATGATCTCGCCATCACGGTTGACAACTCCATTGTGTCCTCCTCCCAGAGCGCTAAGAACCTTGGCGTGATCCTGGACAACACCCTGACGTTCTCAACTAACATCAAGGCGGTGTCCCGTTCCTGTAGGTTCATGCTCTACAACATCCGCAGAGTACGACCCTGCCTCACACAGGAAGCGGCGCAGGTCCTAATCCAGGCACTTGTCATCTCCCGTCTTGATTACTGCAACTCGCTGTTGGCTGGGCTCCCTGCCTGTGCCATTAAACCCCTACAACTCATCCAGAACGCCGCAGCCCGTCTGGTGTTCAACCTTCCCAAGTTCTCTCACGTCACCCCGCTCCTCCGCTCTCTCCACTGGCTTCCAGTTGAAGCTCGCATCCGCTACAAGACCATGGTGCTCGCCTACGGAGCTGTGAGGGGAACGGCACCTCAGTACCTCCAGGCTCTGATCAGGCCCTACACCCAAACAAGGGCACTGCGTTCATCCACCTCTGGCCTGCTCGCCTCCCTACCACTGAGGAAGTACAGTTCCCGCTCAGCCCAGTCAAAACTGTTCGCTGCTCTGGCCCCCAATGGTGGAACAAACTCCCTCACGACGCCAGGACAGCGGAGTCAATCACCACCTTCCGGAGACACCTGAAACCCCACCTCTTCAAGGAATACCTAGGATAGGGTAAGGGTAAGTAATCCTTCTCACCCCCCTTCTCCCCCCCAACAAGATTTAGATGCAAGTGGCTGTTCCACTGGTTGTCATAAGGTGTATGCACCAATTTGTAAGTCGCTCTGGATAAGAGCGTCTGCTAAATGACTTAAATGAATGAAATGAAATGAAACAATCAACAGCCTGATCAATTCTATGCGAAGGACGTGAGCATGAGGCAAGTTTTGTCACACCAGATACTGACTGGTTTTCTGATCCACGCCCCTACCTTTTCTTTTAAAGGCATCTGTGACTAACAGATACAAATCCGAATTCCCAGTCATGTGAAATCTAGAGATTAGGGCCTAATGAATTTATTTCAATTGACTGATTTCCTTATATGAACTGTAACTCAGTAAAATCTTTGAAATTGTTGCATGATGAATTCATATTTTTGTTCAGTAGAGCTACATTACATTACATTTAAGTCATTTAGCAGACGCTCTTATCCAGAGCGACTTACAAATTGGTGCCTTCACCTTATGACATCCAGTGGAACAGTCACTTTACAATAGTGCATCTAAATCTTAAAAGGGGGGTGAGAAGGATTACTTATCCTATCCTAGGTATTCCTTAAAGAGGTGGGGTTTCAGGTGTCTCCGGAAGGTGGTGATTGACTCCGCTGTCCTGGCGTCGTGAGGGAGTTTGTTCCACCATTGGTTGGGCCAGAGCAGCGAACAGTTTTGACTGGGCTGAGCGGGAACTGTACTTCCTCAGTGGTAGGGAGGCGAGCAGGCCAGAGGTGGATGAACGCAGTGCCCTTGTTTGGGTGTAGGGCCTGATCAGAGCCTGGAGGTACTGAGGTGCCGTTCCCCTCACAGCTCCGTAGGCAAGCACCATGGTCTTGTAGCGGATGCGAGCTTCAACTGGAAGCCAGTGGAGAGAGTGGAGGAGCGGGGTGACGTGAGAGAACTTGGGAAGGTTGAACACCAGACGGGCTGCGGCGTTCTGGATGAGTTGTAGGGGTTTAATGGCACAGGCAGGGAGCCCAGCCAACAGCGAGTTGCAGTAGTCCAGACGGGAGATGACAAGTGCCTGGATTAGGACCTGCGCCGCTTCCTGTGTGAGGCAGGGTCGTACTCTGCGGATGTTGTAGAGCATGAACCTACAGGAACGGGCCACCGCCTTGATGTTAGTTGAGAACGACAGGGTGTTGTCCAGGATCACGCCAAGGTTCTTAGCGCTCTGGGAGGAGGACACAGTGGAGTTGTCAACCGTGATGGCGAGATCATGGAACGGGCAGTCCTTCCCGGGAGGAAGAGCAGCTCCGTCTTGCCGAGGTTCAGCTTGAGGTGGTGATCCGTCATCCACACTGATATGTCTGCCAGACATGCAGAGATGCGATTCGCCACCTGGTCATCAGAAGGGGGAAAGGAGAAGATTAATTGTGTGTCGTCTGCATAGCAATGATAGGAGAGACCATGTGAGGTTATGACAGAGCCAAGTGACTTGGTGTATAGCGAGAATAGGAGAGGGCCTAGAACAGAGCCCTGGGGGACACCAGTGGTGAGAGCACGTGGAGAGGAGACAGATTCTCGCCACGCCACCTGGTAGGAGCGACCTGTCAAGTAGGACGCAATCCAAGCGTGGGCCACGCCGGAGATGCCCAACTCGGAGAGGGTGGAGAGGAGGATCTGATGGTTCACAGTATCGAAGGCAGCCGATAGGTCTAGAAGGATGAGAGCAGAGGAGAGAGAGTTAGCTTTAGCGGTGCGGAGCGCCTCCGTGATACAGAGAAGAGCAGTCTCAGTTGAATGACTAGTCTTGAAACCTGACTGATTTGGATCAAGAAGGTCATTCTGAGAGAGATAGCGGGAGAGCTGGCCAAGGACGGCACGTTCAAGAGTTTTGGAGAGAAAAGAAAGAAGGGATACTGGTCTGTAGTTGTTGACATCGGAGGGATCGAGTGTAGGTTTTTTCAGAAGGGGTGCAACTCTCGCTCTCTTGAAGACGGAAGGGACGTAGCCAGCGGTCAGGGATGAGTTGATGAGCGAGGTGAGGTAAGGGAGAAGGTCTCCGGAAATGGTCTGGAGAAGAGAGGAGGGGATAGGGTCAAGCGGGCAGGTTGTTGGGCGGCCGGCCGTCACAAGACGCGAGATTTCATCTGGAGAGAGAGGGGAGAAAGAGGTCAGAGCACAGTGTAGGGCAGTGTGAGCAGAACCAGCGGTGTCGTTTGACTTAGCAAACGAGGATCGGATGTCGTCGACCTTCTTTTCAAAATGGTTGACGAAGTCATCTGCAGAGAGGGAGGAGGGGGGGGGAGGAGGATTCAGGAGGGAGGAGAAGGTGGCAAAGAGCTTCCTAGGGTTAGAGGCAGAAGCTTGGAATTTAGAGTGGTAGAAAGTGGCTTTAGCAGCAGAGACAGAGGAGGAAAATGTAGAGAGGAGGGAGCGAAAGGATGCCAGGTCCGCAGGGAGGCGAGTTTTCCTCCATTTCCGCTCGGCTGCCCGGAGCCCTGTTCTGTGAGCTCGCAATGAGTCGTCGAGCCACGGAGCGGGAGGGGAGGACCGAGCCGGCCTGGAGGATAGGGGGCATAGAGAGTCAAATGATGCAGAAAGGGAGGAGAGGAGGGTTGAGGAGGTAGAATCAGGAGATAGGTTGGAGAAGGTTTGAGCAGAGGGAAGAGATGATAGGATGGAAGAGGAGAGAGTAGCGGGGGAGAGAGAGCGAAGGTTGGGACGGCGCGATACCATCCGAGTAGGGGCAGTGTGGGAAGTGTTGGATGAGAGCGAGAGGGAAAAGGATACAAGGTAGTGGTCGGAGACTTGGAGGGGAGTTGCAATGAGGTTAGTGGAAGAACAGCATCTAGTAAAGATGAGGTCGAGCGTATTGCCTGCCTTGTGAGTAGGGGGGAAGGTGAGAGGGTGAGGTCAAAAGAGGAGAGGAGTGGAAAGAAGGAGGCAGAGAGGAATGAGTCAAAGGTAGACGTGGGGAGGTTAAAGTCGCCCAGAACTGTGAGAGGTGAGCCGTCCTCAGGAAAGGAGCTTATCAAGGCATCAAGCTCATTGATGAACTCTCCGAGGGAACCTGGAGGGCGATAAATGATAAGGATGTTAAGTTTGAAAGGGCTGGTAACTGTGACAGCATGGAATTCAAAGGAGGCGATAGACAGATGGGTAAGGGGCGATAGACAGATGGGTAAGGGGAGAAAGAGAGAATGACCACTTGGGAGAGATGAGGATCCCGGTGCCACCACCCCGCTGACCAGAAGCTCTCGGGGTGTGCGAGAACACGTGGGCGGACGAAGAGAGAGCAGTAGGAGTGGCAGTGTTATCTGTGGTGATCCATGTTTCCGTCAGTGCCAAGAAGTCGAGGGACTGGAGGGAGGCATAGGCTGAGATGAACTCTGCCTTGTTGGCCGCAGATCGGCAGTTCCAGAGGCTACCGGAGACCTGGAACTCCACGTGGGTCGTGCACGCTGGGACCACCAGATTAGGGTGGCCGCGGCCACGCGGTGTGGAGCGTTTGTATGGTCTGTGCAGAGAGGAGAGAACAGGGATAGACAGACACATAGTTGACAGGCTACAGAAGAGGCTACGCTAATGCAAAGGAGATTGGAATGACAAGTGGACTACACGTCTCGAATGTTCAGAAAGTTAAGCTTACGTAGCAAGAATCTTATTGACTAAAATGATTAAAATGATACAGTACTGCTGAAGTAGGCTAGCTGGCAGTGGCTGCGTTGTTGACTTTGTAGGCTAGCTGGCAGTGGCTGCGTTGTTGACACTACACTAATCAAGTCGTTCCGTTGAGTGTAATAGTTTCTACAGTGCTGCTATTCGGGGCTAGCTGGCTAGCTAGCAGTGTTGATTACGTTACGTTGCGTTAAAAGAACGACAATAGCTGGCTAGCTAACCTAGAAAATCGCTCTAGACTACACAATTATCTTTGATACAAAGACGGCTATGTAGCTAGCTATGTAGCTAGCTACGATCAAACAAATCAAACCGTTGTACTGTAATGAAATTAAATGAAAATGTGATACTACCTGTGGAGCGAAGCGGAATGCGACCGGGTTGTTGAGTTCTATTCAGAAGACGTTGGCTAGCTGTTGGCTAGCTAGCAGTGTCTCCTACGTTAAGGACGACAAATAGCTGGCTAGCTAACCTCGGTAAATTAAGATAATCACTCTAAGACTACACAATTATCTTGGATACGAAGACAGCAAAGACAGCTATGTAGCTAGCTAACACTACACTAATCAAGTCGTTCAGTTGAGTGTAATAGATTCTACAGTGCTGCTAATCGGTACGTTTGCTAGCTGGCTAGCTGCTGGGCAGAGCAGTGAAGACTACGTTAGGACGACGAAGTACGATAATTACGCAATTATCTTTGATACAAAGACGGCTATGTAGCTAGCTAAGAAGAAATTGCTAAGATTAGACAAATCAAACCGTTGTACTATAATGAAATGTAATGAAAAAGTTATACTACCTGCGGAGCGAAATGCGGATGCGACCGCTCGCTCCAACCCGTACATATTCTTTATCCCCTTACACTGTGTATAAGACAGTAGTTTTGGAATTGTTAGTTAGATTACTTGTTGGTTATTACTGCATTGTCGGAACTAGAAGCACAAGCATTTCGCTACACTCGCATTAACATCTGCTAACCATGCTAGGCTAGCCTAAGCATAGAGCAGAGCTGTCTGACAAAATCATTTCACTAGTTTTTCAAATTAGATAAGGCATACTTTCACAAACTGTCTCTATTCCTGTCTCTTGTCCTTGTGTCGGGTACTTTCCTCTATCATGCGATCTGTGTATCTAAACTAACAAGTTAATTGCCTTGCCACATTTTTTGCAATATTACTTAATTGGCCTTGCTGCAAACAGGATGCATGTTTTGGAATATTCTTTTTTTAGTACAGGCTCCCTTCTTTTCACTCAGTCAATTAGATTAGTATTGTGGAGGAGTAACTACAATGTTGTTGATCCATCCTCAGTTTTCTCCTATCACAACCATTAAACACTAACTGTTTTAAAGTCACAATTGGCCTCATGGTGAAATCCGTGAGCGGTGTCCTTCCTCTCCTGCAACGGAGTTAGGAAGGACACCTGTATCTTTGTAGTGACTGGGTGTATTGATACACCATTCAAAGTGTAATTAATAACTTCACCATGCTCAAAGGGATATTCAATGTCTGTTTTTCTACCGATCTACCAATAGGTGCCATTCTTTGTGAAGCATTGGAAAATCTCACTGGTCTGTGTGGTTGAAATTAACTGCTCGACAGAGGGACCTTAGAGGCAGTCAATCAAAAATCATGTTAAACACGATTGCAGTGTGTCCATGCAACTTATGTGACTTGTTAAGCAAATGTTTACTCCTGAACTTATTTAGGCTTTTTATATATAAACAAAGGGGTTGAATACTTACTGACTCAAAACATTTCAGCTTTTATTAATTTGTAAACATTTCTAAAAACATAACTCCACTTCGACATTGTGGGGTATTGTGTGTAGGCCAGTGACACAACTGAATTTAATCAATGTTAAATTCAGTCTGTAACAACAAAATGTGGAAGTAAATGGGTGTGAATACTTTCTGAAGGCACTGTGAATTAGGCGTGAGTGAAATCATTGTCAAACCCGCAAGAGATAGGCCTACTGTTGCATGTATGTCTAGATTGTTTAATTTCTATATGATCAACCCATAAATATTCTTTCAACTCCAAAGAAATGTCCTGTCTGTGGCACAGAAACCAGACTTGCTGCCTTTTTATCAAGACACCAGCTGGTAACTCATAACTGGTTAAGACTGCTCATGAGGTCTCCTAAATATCTGTCGACTAGGTGGGACTCGACACTTTTACCCATAAGAGTAGGAGTAAAACAGCGCTACTCTCAGCACTTACGAGCAATTTTCTACTCTGCGACACTGGATACAGGCCCAGATCAGCACTCCTATTCATTGAAACACAGATCAAAAAGTAGACAATGTAAAAATGCCTTCTAACTTTATTTGAAACTTATATGAACATACAATAAGGTTGCTAAAGCCAAAAACCTACGGACAAAAATGGCAACGTCTCTGTACCCCTCACTTTTAAAGTCATACTACAGAGAAATTAACTATCCAGGAATATCATCCAACCTTCACAATATAAATTAAATATCTAAAATGGTCATGCATTCGAGTGAGGATAACTGATCAATATCATTTCATTTTCAAACCGTTGACAAAAACATGTACATCAAAACAATTATCCCTGCTTTAAATCGGAGCCGCAAAAGGTGAAACAGCGCCACTGATCACCCCTAGGCCTTTTATTATTTTTAAAAGGAGATGAGCATCATAATGAAAAATAAAAGTGCAGTACATACTCTGCTGTGCTATCACACATGCAGTGATGTGCAATATCTGGAGGGGAAAAAAAAAAAAGAATTGTTTGAAGTAATGTATTTGTTGTAATATCGCAAAAGGACATGGCAGTTCCACCTAAACAGATTCCAAATTTAAAGAAATAAGTCCAACAAACCATGTACTGAAGGGAGGCATGGCGGCGACACTACGAAATGAATGGATACAGTCCCTCCAGATAATTTATTTTGCCCTATAAAGCCTTATGGTAACAAAATCCATTAAGAAAAAAATACATACATGTAGAATTGCAAAGCTTTTAAAAGGACAGTAGTTGAATAAGGCTTTCAGGACAATTTAACATAATTTCCAACAAAAATTATCCGGTCGGTCACTGCACGCATTATGTAAGGCTTTGTCCTAAAGCATAAAATCTGGGGAAGAAAAGTCAAAGAAGACCAATCTCTCAATTTTTAACAGCCATTCAAGGGAGAAGACATTTTTTTGCACCGATCAAGTTTTGTTAAGTTGTCCTAAGGGTCCTCAAAAGCAATGTCTAGATGAAACCTGTATCAAGGTAAACATAGGGGGGAAATGTAATGACAACCCTCAAATTTATTGGACAATTATAACAAGACAACAAATGCTGGCGTGCAGACTTTTATAACAACCAATAACTAATCCAAATGCACCCAGGATTGTACAATACCAGTGTGCTCTACTGCAGTTCATGCCGGTGTGGTGCAGCATTGTAAAGGTCTGATCATTATTATTTTGTCTTCTTTTCAGTGGCCAAGGTATTATGGAGTTTTGACACACACTTTTCAAACTGGTCCATGACCAGCGTTCCGTTCCCGTCAAAGAAAGCCCCCACAGACTTTGTGATCTCTTGCTCCCGTGTGTGTTTGGACTTCCCATCTGTGAAGGACACTCTTAGTGTGTACTGGTCATCAAACCTGCAGAGAGTGGAAGTCACAACACCACACACTGTTAACACTTGAAAATTAAAACAAGCAAACAAATTTGCTAGGCAGGACTTTTCAATATCAAGATAAATTAAAAACATTACCAGGCATCATCTCTCAGAAAATGTGATAGTCCCCCCCCAAAAAAGTACCTTTTCAGACTAGATGAAAGCTGCCAGGTGTGGTCAAGGTCCATGCCTGCGGGATCTTTCTGAACAGAAACGAGGAAGATGTTCTTCTCTTGGTAGGAGGTGTATAGGGTTAGAAAGCCCATCATTATGAAATACGTAAGGATCCGTTAGGGAAAACATGGATATATAAATTCCAGAATCCAATAACGGACATTTTCGGAAGGACAATTACGTTACTAACATGCTGACCAGACCGCGCACATGTTCACGTGTGATATCGCACACATGTTCATTTTGTCCACCCACATTTTGGTTATTTTACCTGAAATGCACAAGGTCCTCTACTCTGACAATTAATCCACAGATTAAAAGGGTACAAGTTTGTTTCTGGTTCGCTCTCCTCCTTCAGGCTTCTTCTTCTGAATGTATTTTGTTGGCAACCAACTGATAGTGGTAGTGGTACATTACCACTACCAACTGGACTGGAGTGTGGACCACACGTGAGCGGTGTGGTCAGCATGTAAGCCGTGATAAATGTAAAATAGGGTAATAATAACTCAAAAACATGTTATCATCAGTCTGTAAATGTCAAAATGCACAAGTGGAAATAAAATAAATAAACTTTCAAGGCCTTTTTAAAGCAATATCCACAGTTGGATGAATTGTTTTATAAAAGCAATAAGGCATGTTAGGCTGTGCTGTGTTAGGATTGCATTACACCAATGGAATGTAGAAATTAAATGACATAAAATAAAGTTTACGTGTACAACGATGGCACAGTTTGACATCATTTAGCACAATCAACACTGCCATCATTCCTCCACACACTTCCCACAATTAATATTTGCTAACTTTAGTTGGACCATGTAGATGGGTGTATTGCACAGTGGTAGGTGTAACGAGGAATCATGGCGGTGGTCGCAGTAGTAAATTACCTCAAACTGTAGGCACTTATGCCATCTTTATGAATGTCTTCTACTGTGACAAAGCAGTAGTTTAATTATTTTTTCCCTTAAAAGGATATGATATAACACAGATTGCCAGGACTGGCTTGGACTCAGGGAATGGATGAAGGAAGTCCCAAATTAAAGCTACGATGGCGAAGAGGCAGGAGATTGTGCAAATGAGGAGACGTCCATCTACAAGATTGAAGTTCTCGGCATAACCATACTTCTCCAAGAGCACCTGATGAATGTTGGAAAAATATGATCATAACAGATGTAAGATGTCAAAACCATACAAGAGACTGGAAATCAGCTAATTTGTCTGTGTACATTTTTCCACTCATTGTACTGTATGCAAACCTTCTTCGCTGCATCATCAAGAGAATTCTTGACAGCTGCACCATCCCATTTGTCAATCTTCACAGGTTTCTCATCAATCCTCCACTGAAAACAAATGACAATGGTCAATAGTATGAGCAACACAGTTCTTGATAGTTAGCAAACTCCTATTGCAGGGGCATGTTAGATGACAATTACACCTTGTTCACACTGCATGCTCAAAATCAGTTGTTTTTCAAACTATTTTGGACTGACTGTCCAAACATCAAGTTACAAGTGACCAAATCAGATGTGTGTGTGTGTGTGTGTGTGTTTGTGTTCGTTCAGACAGCAGTCATTTGCTGACAAGGCTATGCTATTTGTCATAGTAATGAGGGGTGTGTGTGCTCGCATTGGTGTAGGCTAATTGGTGGTGGTGTTTGTGCTTCCTGTCAATCAGGAAGTTAAGTTCTGTTTCCCATTTGCTTTGAATGTTCAACATCATAGGATAACACTTAAAGCCAAAGCATGGATATATAAGATGATCCAATTTTCAAAACAAGTCCTAGCATAGGTAGCTGTTTTGCTTTCTAGCACTTGCTTTCTATTCACTACATTTGTTTGTAAAACCATTAACTAGCTTGTTAGCTACCACATGTTCTTGACAAAAAGTCAGAGTAGCTAGCAAGCAACAAGGTATGCTGAATTAACAGTCTAAATACCACTTGAGGGCAAATAAAGACAAGTCACATGGCCAGGAATCAGGTCAGATTCCATGTGCCGTGTGACTGTTCAGACTGCAAGAAAACTAAAAGATTTTAATCGGACATGCAAATCAATAGATTTTGAGTCACTTCAAACTAATGATGCACAGATTTTTAGCCGATACCTAATATTTTCCATGCAAAAAAAACAAACAAACACGATACTTAATTTTTGTGGCATTTTATGCATTCTAGTACAGGTGAGTAGATTATACACACACACACACACACACATCTAAGGCACTGCATCTCAGTGCAAGAGGCATCCCTACAGTCCCTGGTTCGAAACCAGGCTGTATCACATCCGGTCGTGATTGGGAGTCCTATAGGACGGTGCACAGAATAGTCGTCCGGGTTTGGCCAGGGTAGGCAGTCATTATAAATAAGAATTTGTTAACTGACTTACCTAGCTAAATAAAAGGTTACGCCGTTGGAATTTACACATGTCCTTATTACCAGTAAAACAATCAAAACCGATTTCTTTTACTTAAAAAGCTGTGCTGTTTTGTTGTTAGTTTGATCAGTCGTTTAATTCTCAACTCGGATTTCTATCGAACGCCGTTTGGTCTTTGCTATCGAACGCCGTTTGGTCTTTGCTATCGAACGCCGTTTGGTCTTTGCTATCGAACGCCGTTTGGTCTTTGCTATGGAACGCCGTTTGGTCTTTGCTATGGAACGCCGTTTGGTCTTTGCTATGGAACGCCGTTTGGTCTTTGCTATCGAACGCCGTTTGGTCTTTGCTATCGAACGCCGTTTGGTCTTTGCTATGGAACGCCGTTTGGTCTTTGCTATGGAACGCCGTTTGGTCTTTGCTATGGAACGCCGTTTGGTCTTTGCTATGGAACGCCGTTTGGTCTTTGCTATGGAACGCCGTTTGGTCTTTGCTATGGAACGCCGTTTGGTCTTTGCTATGGAACGCCGTTTGGTCTTTGCTATGGAACGCCGTTTGGTCTTTGCTATGGAACGCCGTTTGGTCTTTGCTATGGAACGCCGTTTGGTCTTTGCTATGGAACGCCGTTTGGTCTTTGCTATGGAACGCCGTTTGGTCTTTGCTATGGAACGCCGTTTGGTCTTTGCTATCGAACGCCGTTTGGTCTTTGCTATCGAACGCCGTTTGGTCTTTGCTATCGAACGCCGTTTGGTCTTTGCTATGGAACGCCGTTTGGTCTTTGCTATCGAACGCCGTTTGGTCTTTGCTATCGAACGCCGTTTGGTCTTTGCTATCGAACGCCGTTTGGTCTTTGCTATCGAACGCCGTTTGGTCTTTGCTATCGAACGCCGTTTGGTCTTTGCTATCGAACGCCGTTTGGTCTTTGCTATCGAACGCCGTTTGGTCTTTGCTATCGAACGCCGTTTGGTCTTTGCTATCGAACGCCGTTTGGTCTTTGCTATCGAACGCCGTTTGGTCTTTGCTATCGAACGCCGTTTGGTCTTTGCTATCGAACGCCGTTTGGTCTTTGCTATCGAACGCCGTTTGGTCTTTGCTATCGAACGCCGTTTGGGTCTTTGGATGTCAAAAAAATATACTCTAACGTGTCAAATAACACTATTTGACGTGTCAATTAAGCTTGTTGACCAATCAAGACCTGAATATGACTGCACGACACATTCTAATTTAACGCGTTCATTAATTTCTCACGTCGTTATTACACATCGATTACACTATCCACCCGTATTTCATATGTCACAACAATTCATTGAAACGAATGCTATGATGCTGGTAAAGTTGTCTCGCACACCTGCAGTGCTAGTCAGTAGCTATAGTTAGCCAACTACATAGCTAGGTGTCATCCTCTAAAATAACCTTAATTTATAAGACAGTTCTTTGATTAACGGTGGTCGGACCATCTATGTTGAAGCTAGCCACAACAGTGGACTTTGTGGTTAGCTTCAAAATAAAAAAGTATTTGATTTACACAAAAGGCCTACCACTTTGAAGATGCAAAATATTTGTGAAACAAACAACAAAAGAGAACATAACTATTCACCCCCCCCAAAGGCAATACTTTGTAGAGCCACCTTTTGGAGCAATTACAGCTGCAAGTCTCTTGGGTATCTCTATAAGCTTGGCACATCTAGCCACTGGGATTTTTGCCCATTCTTCAAAGGCAAAACTGCTCCAGCTCCTTCAAGTTGGATGGGTTCTGCTGCTGTACAGCAATCTTTTAACTTCTTTTGGATAGGGGGCAGCATCTTCACTTTTGGATGAATAGCGTTCCCAGAGTAAACTGCCTCCTACTCAGGTCCCAGATGCTAATATATGCATATTATTATTAGTATTGAATAGAAAGCACTCTGAAGTTCAACAGAACTCATATGGCAGGCAAAAACATGAGAAAAAAATCCAAACCAGAAGTGGGAAATCTGAGGTTTGTAGGCTTTCAAGTCTTTGCCCATCCAAGAGTGTAAATTTGGTCCGATTGCACTTCCTAAGGCTTCCACATGTATTGTGTAACATGAAGTCCTATGAGTGTCATCTGATGAAGATCAAAGATTAGTGATTCATTTTCTCTCTATTTGTGCTTTTTGTGCCTCCTCTCTTTGGCTGGAAAATGGCTGGGTTTTTCTGTGGCTTGGTGGGGACCTAATACATTTACATTTACATTTAAGTCATTTAGCAGACGCTCTTATCCAGAGCGACTTACAAATTGGTGCATACACCTTATGACAACCAGTGGAACAGCCACTTGCATCTAAATCTTGTTGGGGGAGAAGGGGGGGGAGAAGGATTACTTACCCTTACTTACCCTATCCTAGGTATTCCTTGAAGAGGTGGGGTTTCAGGTGTCTCCGGAAGGTGGTGATTGACTCCGCTGTCCTGGCGTCGTGAGGGAGTTTGTTCCACCATTGGGGGCCAGAGCAGCGAACAGTTTTGACTGGGCTGAGCGGGAACTGTACTTCCTCAGTGGTAGGGAGGCGAGCAGGCCAGAGGTGGATGAACGCAGTGCCCTTGTTTGGGTGTAGGGCCTGATCAGAGCCTGGAGGTACTGAGGTGCCGTTCCCCTCACAGCTCCGTAGGCGAGCACCATGGTCTTGTAGCGGATGCGAGCTTCAACTGGAAGCCAGTGGAGAGAGCGGAGGAGCGGGGTGACGTGAGAGAACTTGGGAAGGTTGAACACCAGACGGGCTGCGGCGTTCTGGATGAGTTGTAGGGGTTTAATGGCACAGGCAGGGAGCCCAGCCAACAGCGAGTTGCAGTAATCAAGACGGGAGATGACAAGTGCCTGGATTAGGACCTGCGCCGCTTCCTGTGTGAGGCAGGGTCGTACTCTGCGGATGTTGTAGAGCATGAACCTACAGGAACGGGACACCGCCTTGATGTTAGTTGAGAACGTCAGGGTGTTGTCCAGGATCACGCCAAGGTTCTTAGCGCTCTGGGAGGAGGACACAATGGAGTTGTCAACCGTGATGGCGAGATCATGGAACGGGCAGTCCTTCCCGGGAGGAAGAGGAGCTCCGTCTTGCTGAGGTTCAGCTTGAGGTGGTGATCCGTCATCCACACTGATATGTCTGCCAGACATGCAGAGATGCGATTCGCCACCTGGTCATCAGAAGGGGGAAAGGAGAAGATTAATTGTGTGTCGTCTGCATAGCAATGATAGGAGAGACCATGTGAGGTTATGACAGAGCCAAGTGACTTGGTGTATAGCGAGAATAAGAGAGGGCCTAGAACAGAGCCCTGGGGGACACCAGTGGTGAGAGCGCGTGGTGAGGAGACAGATTCTCGCCACGCCACCTGGTAGGAGCGACCTGTCAGGTAGGACGCAATCCAAGCGTGGGCCGCGCCGGAGATGCCCAACTCGGAGAGGGTGGAGAGGAGGATCTGATGGTTCACAGTATCGAAGGCAGCCGATAGGTCTAGAAGGATGAGAGCAGAGGAGAGAGAGTTAGCTTTAGCAGTGCGGAGCGCCTCCGTGATACAGAGAAGAGCAGTCTCAGTTGAATGACTAGTCTTGAAACCTGACTGATTTGGATCAAGAAGGTCATTCTGAGAGAGATAGCGGTAGAGCTGGCCAAGGACGGCACGCTCAAGAGTTTTGGAGAGAAAAGAGAGAAGGGATACTGGTCTGTAGTTGTTGACATCGGAGGGATCGAGTGTAGGTTTTTTCAGAAGGGGTGCAACTCTCGCTCTCTTGAAGACGGGAGGGACGTAGCCAGCGGTCAGGGATGAGTTGATGAGCGAGGTGAGGTAAGGGAGAAGGTCTCCGGAAATGGTCTGGAGAAGAGAGGAGGGGATAGGGTCAAGCGGGCAGGTTGTTGGGCGGCCGGCCGTCACAAGACGCGAGATTTCATCTGGAGAGAGAGGGGAGAAAGAGGTCAGAGCATAGGGTAGGGCAGTGTGAGCAGAACCAGCGGTGTCGTTTGACTTAGCAAACGAGGATCGGATGTCATCGACCTTCTTTTCAAAATGGTTGACGAAGTCATCTGCAGAGAGGGAGGAGGGGGGGGATTCAGGAGGGAGGAGAAGGTGGCAAAGAGCTTCCTAGGGTTAGAGGCAGATGCTTGGAATTTAGAATGGTAGAAAGTGGCTTTAGCAGCAGAGACAGAGGAGGAAAATGTAGAGAGGAGGGAGTGAAAGGATGCCAGGTCCGCAGGGAGGCGAGTTTTCCTCCATTTCCGCTCGGCTGCCCGGAGCCCTGTTCTGTGAGCTCGCAATGAGTCGTCGAGCCACGGAGCGGGAGGGGAGGACCGAGCCGGCCTGGAGGATAGGGGACATAGGGAGTCAAAGGATGCAGTAAGGGAGGAGAGGAGGGTTGAGGAGGCAGAATCAGGAGATAGGTTGGAGAAAGTTTGAGCAGAGGGAAGAGAAGATAGGATGGAAGAGGAGAGAGTAGCGGGGGAGAGAGAGCGAAGGTTGGGACGGCGCGATACCATCCGAGTAGGGGCAGTGTGGGAAGTGTTGGATGAGAGCGAGAGGGAAAAGGATACAAGGTAGTGGTCGGAGACTTGGAGGGGAGTTGCAATGAGGTTAGTGGAAGAACAGCATCTAGTAAAGATGAGGTCAAGCGTATTGCCTGCCTTGTGAGTAGGGGGGAGGGTGAGAGGGTGAGGTCAAAAGAGGAGAGGAGTGGAAAGAAGGAGGCAGAGAGGAATGAGTCAAAGGTAGACGTGGGGAGGTTAAAGTCGCCCAGAACTGTGAGAGGTGAGCCGTCCTCAGGAAAGGAGCTTATCAAGGCATCAAGCTCATTGATGAACTCTCCGAGGGAACCTGGAGGGCGATAAATGATAAGGATGTTAAGCTTGAAAGGGCTGGTAACTGTGACAGCATGGAATTCAAAGGAGGCAATAGACAGATGGGTAAGGGGAGAAAGAGAGAAAGACCACTTGGGAGAGATGAGGATCCCGGTGCCACCACCCCGCTGACCAGAAGCTCTCGGGTGTGCGAGAACACGTGGGCGGACGAGGAGAGAGCAGTAGGAGTAGCAGTGTTATCTGTGGTGATCCATGTTTCCGTCAGTGCCAAGAAGTCAAGGGACTGGAGGGAGGCATAGGCTGAGATGAACTCTGCCTTGTTGGCCGCAGATTGGCAGTTCCAGAGGCTACCAGAGACCTGGAACTCCACGTGGGTCGTACGCGCTGGGACCACCAGGTTAGGGTGGTCGCGGCCACGCGGTGTGGAGCGTTTGTATGGTCTGTGCAGAGAGGAGAGAACAGGGATAGACAGACACATAGTTGACAGGCTACAGAAAAGGCTACGCTAATGCAAGGAAATTGAATGACAAGCGGACTACACGTCTCGAATGTTCAGAAAGTTAAGCTTACGTAGCAAGAATCTTATTGACTAAAATGATTAAAATGATACAGTACTGCTAAAGTAGGCTAGCTGGCAGTAGCTGCGTTGTTGACACTACACTAATCAAGTCGTTCCGTTGAGTGTAATAATTCTACAGTGCTGCTATTCGGGGGCTAGCTGGCTAGCTAGCAGTGTTGTTTACGTTACGTTGAGTTAAAAGAACGACAATAGCTGGCTAGCTAACCTAGGGAATCGGTCTAGACTACACAATTATCTTTGAAACAAAGACGGCTATGTAGCTAGCTACGATCAACCAAATCAAACCGTTGTACTGTAATGAAATGAAAATGTGAAACTACCTGACCGGGTTGTTGAATTCAAAACAGTAGACGTTGGCTAGCTGTTAGCAGTTAGCTGTTGGCTAGCTAGCAGAGTCTCCTACGTTAAGGACGACAAATAGCTGGCTAGCGAACCTCAGTGAATTAAGATAATCACTCCAAGGCTACACACACTAAACTACACAATTATCTTGGAAACAAAGACAGCTATGTAGCTAGCTAACACTGAACTAATCAAGTCGTACAGTTGAGTGAATAGCACTACAGTGATGCTAATCTGTGTGTGTTAGCTAGCTCCTGGGCGAATAGCAGTGAAGGCTACGTTAGGGCGACGAAATACGATAATTATGCAATTATCTCTGATACAAGGACGGCTATGTAGCTAGCTAAGAAGAATTGCTAAGATTAGACAAATCAACCGTTGTACTATAATGAAATGTAATGAAAAAGTTATACAACCTGCAGAGCGAAGTGCGAATGCGACCGCTCGCTCCAACCGGAGCGATATATAATCGTTTGTGGTGCTTTCGCTGTAAAGTATTTTTGAAATCAGACACTGTGGCTGGATTAACGAGAATTGTATCTTTAAAATGGTGCCTTGTGAGATTTCTGTTGATTTGTATTTGGCGCCCTCATTGGCCAGTCCTAGACAGGTTAAGTTATACCACAGATTCTGAATTGGATTGTGATCTGGGATTTGACTAGGCCATTGCAGGACATTTAAATGTTTCCCCTTAAACCACTCGAGTGTTGCTTTAGCAGTATGCTTAGGGTCATTGTCCTGCTGGAATGTGAACCTCCATCCCAGTCTCAAATCTCTGGAACAGGTTTCCCCTCGAGAATTTCCCTGTATTTAGCGCCATGCATCATGCCTTCAATTCTGACCAGTTTCCCAGTCCCTGCCGATGAAAAATATCCCCACAGTATGATGTTGCCAAAAACGCTGATGGTGTTCTCGGGGTGCCGAGAGGTGTTGGGTTTGCGCCAGTTTTCCTTGATGGCCAAAATGCTCAATTTTAGTCTTATCTGACCAGAGTACCTTCTTCCATATGTTTGGGGAGTCTCCCACATGCCTTTTGGCAAACACCAAACGTGTTTGTTTATTTTTTTTCCACTCACTTCTTTATGGCTGAAATCCCGTTAAAGTGGTCCTATGGACATATACTCCAATCTCCGCTGTGGAGCTTTTGCAGCTCCTTCAGGGTCATCTTTGGTCTCTTTGTTGCCTCTGATTAATGCCCTCCTTGCCTGGTCCATGAGTTTTGGTGGGCGGCAGTCTCTTGGCAGGTTTGTTGTGGTGCCATATTCGTTCCATTTAAAAAAATAATGGATTTAAGGTTTAATATTTTTTATAACCCAACCCTGATCTGTACTTCTCCACAACTTTGTCCCGGACTTGTTTGGAGAGCTCCTTGGTCATCATGGTGCCGCTTGCTTGGTGGTGTTGCAGACTCTGGGGCCTTTCAGCACAGAAATATATGTACACATATATACACAGTATATCACAAAAGTGAGTACACCCCTCACATTTTTGTAAATATTTGAGTATATCTTTTCATGTGAGAACACTGAAAAATGTTTACTTTGCTACAATGTAAAGTAGTGAGTGTACAGCTTGTATAACAGTGTAAATTTGCAGTCCCTTCAAAATAACTCACCGCACAGCCATTAATGTCTAAACCGCTTGCAACAAAAGTGAGTACACCCCTAAGTGAAAATGTCCAAATTGGGCCCAATTAGCCATTTTCCCTCCCCGGTGTCATGTGACTCGTTCAAAATATAATTCATATTCGTCAAAGTAGCCACCCTTTGCCTTGATGGCAGATTTGCACACTTGCCATTCTCTCACCTGTAATGCTTTTCCAACAGTTTTGAAAGAGTTATATGCTGAGCACTTGTTGGCTGTTTTTCCTTCAATCTGCGGTCCAACTCTTAAACAGTGGGAAACCAGATGGGATGGCGTATCGCTGCAGAATGATGTGGTAGCCATGCTGGTTAAGTGTGCCTTGAATTCTAAATAAATCAGTGACAGTGTCACCAGCAAAGCACCCCCACGCTTCAAGGTGGGAACCACACATGCGGAGCGCATTCGTTTACCTACTCTGTGGTTGGAACAATTTTTGACTCCTCAGACCAAAGGACAGATTTCCAAAAGGTCTAATGTCCAGTGCTCGTGTTTCTTTGCCCAAGCAAGGCTCGCATTATTGGTGTCTTTTAGTAGTGAAGAGGCGACTCCGGGATGCTGGCCTTCAGGCAGAGTTCCTCTTGTCCAGTTGTGTTCTTTTGCTCATCTTAATCTTTTCTTTTTATTGGCGGTCTGAGATATGGCTTATTTTCTTTTATGCAACTCTGCCTAGAAGGCCAGCATCCCAGAGTCGTCTCTTCATGGTTGATGTTGAGACTGGTGTTTTGCGGTACTATTTAATGAAGCTGCCAGTTGAGGACTTGTGGGGAGTCTTCTCAAAACTAGACACTCTAATGTACTTGTCCTCTTGCTCAGTTGTGCACCAGGGCCTCCCACTTTCTATTCTGGTTAGAGACAGTTTGCTCTGTTCTGTGAAGTGAGGAGTAGACAGCGTTGTACGAGATCTTCAGTTTCTTGGCAATTTTTTGCATGGAATAGCCTTATAATTTCTCAGAACAAGAATAGACTGATGAGTTTCAGAAGAAGGTATTTGTTTCTGGCCATTTTGAGCCTGTAATCGAACCCACAAATGCAGATGCTCCAAATACTCAACTAGTCTAAAGAAGGCCAGTTTTATTGCTTCTTTAATTAGCACAACAGTTTTCAGCTATGCTAACATAATTGCAAAAGGGTTTTCTAATGATCAATACACCTTTTAAAATTATAGATTTGCTAACAATATGACATTGGAACACAGGAGTCATGGTTGCTGATAATGGGCCTCTGTACATCTATGTAGATATCCATTAAAAAAAATCTGCCGTTTCCAGCTACAAGTCATGTATAACATTAACAATGTCTACACTATTGTTGATCAATTTGGTGTTATTTTAATGGACAATTATGTTTTGCTTTTCTTTCAAAAACAAGGACATGTCTAAGTGACCCCAAACTTAACGGTAGTGTACGTACACTTTTCTTCCCCACTCTGTTGTACACGAGACTAATAACACCAGAAAATCAGCTCCAAGTAATTTTAATTCAAGAAATCTATTCCTAAGTATTCACACACAGAGACAAATGTGATCGTATACAGCAAAGCTGTATAAACTGTAAGCAAGGATTAAAATTATTGTTTTAGTTAAACATCTGTTTGAGCTTCTTGCAGTCAATTTGCAGTCTACAAATGTGTAATTATGTTCCGGCCACCCGACCATCCGCTCAAAAAAAGAAAGGCCTGCGGCTGAATCTAGTTGTTGATCCCTACAGTACAGTATGGGGAGCACAGAGAACATTGCTCAGGCTGTAGCAGCCAAATGCCAGACAGCAAAGAGTTGACTAAAGAACGAAAAATAATACAGGAATGTAAGAAAGTCTAAATAATATACACAAAATATATTATTTCACAGTCATATTCTATTTTGCGATTGATGTCTACCCTATGTGGCCCAGAAAAAGATAATTAAATATTTTCAATGTTTTGTTCACTACATCACCAAAACATCTCATCCCAAAATCCTGGGCATTAATATGGAGTTGGTCCTCCCTTTGCTGCTGTAACAGCCACCATTCTTCTGGGAAGGCTTTCCACTAGCTGTTTGAATATTGCTATGGGGACTTGCTTCCAATCAGCCACAAGATCATTAGTGAGGTTGGGCACTGATGTTGGGAGATTAGACCTGGCTTGCAGTCAGCCATCAATTCGTCCCAAAGGTGTTCAATGGAGTTGAGGTCAGGGCTCTGTGCAGGCCAGTCAAGGTCTTCCACACTGATCTCAACAAACCATTTCTGTATGGACCTTGATTTATGCACGGGGGCAATGTTGTGCTGAAACAGGAAAGGGCCTTACCCAAACTATTGCCACAAAGTTGGACACAAAGAATCGTCTAGAATATCATTGTACGTTGTAGTGTTAAGATCCCTTTCACTGGAACTAACGGGCCTAGCCCAAACCATGAAAGACAGCCCTGAGCATTATTCTTCCTCCAAACTTTACAGTTGGCACTGTGCATTGGGCAGGCAGAGTTTTCCTGGCATCCGCCAAACACAGATGGTGTTTTCGTCCATCGTACTTCCAGATGGTGAAGCGGGATTTATCACTCCAGAGAACAAGTTTCCACTGCTCTAGAGTCCAATTGCAGCAAGCTTTACACCACTCCTGCTGACGCTTGGCATTGCGCATGTTGATCTTAGGCTTGTGCGCGGATGTTCGGGAATAGAACCCCATTTCATCAAGCTCCAACTAACAGTGATTGTGTTGCTTCCAGAGGCAGTTTGGAACTCAGTAGTTTGTTCCAACAGAAGACAGACTATTTTTACGCGCCACACTTCAGCGGTACTGTTCTATTAGCTTGTGTGGCTTACCACTTCGCGGCGGAGCCGTTGTTGCTTATAGACGGTTACACTTCACAATAACAACACTAAATGTTGACCGGGCAGCTCTAGCATGGCAGAAATTTGATGAACTTTTTTTTTAAAAACCTTTATTGAACTAGGCAAGTCAGTTAAGAACAAATTCTTATTTTCAATGACTGCCTAGGAACAGTGGGTTATCTGCCTTGTTCAGAACGACAGATTGTTTTACCTTGTCAGCTCAGGATTAGATCTTGCAACCTTTCGGTTACGAGTCCAACGCTTCAACCACTAGGGTACCTGCCATCCTATGACGGTGCCACATTTAAAGTCTACATTCTACTGCCAATGTTTGTCTATGGAGATTGCATGGCTGTGCACTCAATTGTATACACCTGTCATTAACAGGTGTGGCTTAAATAGCCAAATCCACTAATTTGAAGGGGTATCCACATCTGTTTAAAAATATACAGTGGAGAGAACAAGTATTTGATAACCTGCAAAATCGGCAGTGTTTCCTACTTACAAAGCATGTAGAGGTCTGTAATTTTTATCATAGGTACACTTCAACTGTGAGACGGAATCTAAATCAAAAATCCAGAAAATCACATTGTATGATTTTTAAGTAATTCATTTGCATTTTATTGCATGACATAAGTATTTGATACATCAGAAAAGCAGAACTTAATATTTGGTACAGAAACCTTTGTTCGCAATTACAGAGATCATGTTTCCTGTAGTTCTTCACCAGGTTTGCACACACTGCAGCAGGGATTTTGGCCCACTTCTCCATACAGACCTTCTCCAGATCCTTCAGGTTTCGGGGCTGTCGCTGGGCAATACGGACTTTCAGCTCCCTCCAAAAAATGTCTATTGGGTTCAGGTCTGGAGACTGGCTAGGCCACTCCAGGACCTTGAGATGCTTCTTACGGAACCACTCCCTAGTTGCCCTGGCTGTGTGTTTTGGGTCGTTGTCATGCTGGAAGAACCATCCACGACCCATCTTCAATGCTCTTATTGAGGGAAGGAGGTTGTTGGTCAAGATCTTGCGATACATGGCCCCATCCATCCTCCCCTCAATACGGTGCAGTCGTCCTGTCCCTTTTGAAGAAAAGCATCCCCAAAGAATGATGTTTCCACCTCCATGCTTCACGGTTGGGATGGTGTTCTTGGGGTTGTACTCATCCTTCTTCTTCCTCCAAACACAGTGAGTGGAGTTTAGACCAAAAAGCTCTATTTTTGTCTCAGACCACATGACCTTCTCCCATTCCTCCTCTGGATCATCCAGATGGTCATTGGCAAACTTCAGACGGGCCTGGACATGCACTGGCTTGAGAAGGGGGACCTTGTGTGAGCTGCAGGATTTTAATCCATGATGGTGTAGTGTGTTACTAATGGTTTTCTTTGAGACGGTGGTCCCAGCTCTCATCAGGTCATTGACCAGGTCCTGCCGTGTAGTTCTGGGCTGATCCCTCACCTTCCTCATGATCATTGATGCTCCACGAGGTGAGATCTTGCATGGAGCCCCAGACAGAGGGTGATTCCATTTTCTAATAATTGCGCCAACAGTTGTTGCCTTCTCACAAAGCTGCTTGCCTATTGTCCTGTAGCCCATCCCAGCCTTGTGCAGGTCTACAATTGTATCCCTGATGTCCTTACACCCTCTCTGGTGTTGGCCATTGTGGAGAGGTTGGAGTCTGTTTGATTGAGTGTGTGGACAGGTTTCTTTTATACAGGTAACGAGTTCAAACAGGTGCAGTTAATACAGGTAATGAGTGGAGAACAGGAGGGCTTCTTAAAGAAAAACGAACAGGTCTGTGAGAGCTGGAATTCTTACTGGTTGGTAATACTTATGTCATGCAATAAAGTGCAAATGAATTACTTAAAAATCATACAATGTGATTTTCTGGATTTTTCGCACAGTTGAAGGTACACTTCAATGATAAAAGTTAGACCTCTACATGCTTTATAAGTAGGAAAACCTGCAAAATCGGCAGTGTTTCAAATACTTGTTCTCCCCACTGTGTGTGTGTATATACAAGTCATGTTTGGCTTTAAAAATATTTTTTTAAATATTGCTCAGCACTATTTTCCAGTGGATATATGGTCTCACATTCCTATCGCCAAAAGGACCAACTGGTAAAGTACATACAATTAGAATTGAATTCAACATTCTGGCTCGTAGAGGTCATGAGGAAACTTTCCCGATGCAAAAATTCATTTCTGCCCGACCTAGAATTGAATGCAATTGAACGTCGGGTTTCCAGGCAAAAAAATACCAGGCTCCAATTGTTAAACAATTGCACTGTTAGAATGAATGCAATCCAAGATAGTACGGTTAAATTGTTGCTGCAGTATAGAATTACTGGTTATCTAGTTACTGTAGCTAGTTACTATACATCTAGTGAAGTTGTCAGCATATGCTACCTATAGTTTCTTAGCTAGCTATCCAGCGCGTAGTGTTAACATCTGGAAAGCCATCAACGAGGAATAATATTAGCTAGTAGCATGCTAGGCTAGCCATAGCTCATCCAAGTTAGCTAGCTGGTCAATAAGCTTCTCTCACTTCAAAGCAGATCTGCGTTACTCTTGAAATTAGAACATAGAATCAGCCCACGATATTTGTATAGCCAATGCCTTCAAGAAAGTAAAACTAGCTTGCTAACTACTGTTAATATTAGCTCAAAATGAACGGTCTGTCTGTTACTAGTATACATGCCTTTCGTTGCGTAATACAATATTGGCTATGCGGTCAACTATTGAAAAATACCCAAGCATGACAGGTTTAATTTCCGATCCCCGTGTCTTATCAAATGTAGCATGAATTAGTGTAATATAATTCTTACTTTCTCAAGTAGACCATTCTTCCCATTTTTGGCTGCCATCTTTCCTTCCTGTACATTTGCTGTGAGTGACCTGGAACAATGTGATTGGCTAAAATCATAATTTTTGCAGCCAACCAAACTAACTAGGAACGACGTACGTTTACGGAAGCGATGTTGAGTGTTTTTATTTACCCCCACCGTTCAAACAAAGAATGAGGATTCAATGGGTGGATACGATTATACAGAATCGCGGGGCACCGGCATTGGCCCGTGACATGAACGGGCAAAAGCGCTGAGGGAGGAGCACCTTTCGTAAACCGAAGAGTAATCTGCGCAGCTCGGTCATGTTGTTACAAGGCAGCATGGTGCATCAACCAGAAACAGTCAAAATGTCATTTCCATAAAATATATATTCACATCACTTTTGCATGTGAATATACATAATCCTACACATTACTCCACGTGCTTAATTAAGTCACTTTTGTTATGAGGTGATTTCACCGTGGGCTTTGAACCGTGCATATGCGTGCCAGATAAATCGAAACCCCTCATTTTAGCTCGCCCAGCTCACATGTTCGTTAACAATCTGGGCAAGCCGCAAAGTCATAAACCCTGCCCACATCGACAATTTATCTTCTTAAAACATGATTTGAACCCCAACCTTAAATTAAGACCAAAAATATCATTTTAGTTTTCATGATGAAATCGAAGGGGGAATATTGTGTAGCGAACCGCACAGACAGCTGTGTGTTATGTGTTAGGCTAGGAGGTGGTTGTGTTGTACTGACCAGTACCCGGTGTTCGCGGGGTCCGACCTGTCAATCAACCTGCTATCTGCCAATCACGGGAATGCCTGGAATGTTCTGATGCCGGGCATCCTGGTGGTTGGCGGAGTGGCGTGGAGGGGGGTTGGGCAGGGGGGTGGAGCATTGGAAGTTAAGACCAGGTTCAGCCTTTGTTCTCTCTCTCTTACGTCTGGGTTTCACAAGAGAAGGTCACGATTGGCTTGTGGGTTATCTGTCATCTATTTGGTGTGTGCTACGGCCCAAACAGTAGCCTGTGTAAAGTTGGTGTAATAAACCGTCAATTCGTAAACTCAAGCCTCTGTCTGAACAATTGTTCATTTATGATCTAGTCAGGTCATTACATTGGTGTCAGAAGTAAAAACGTTGATACAAGTTAGCCAGCTAGCTAGCTGACTTATGTGGCTAGCTACCGTAGGTGAGAACGGGGATTAAAAATGCTTTGAGGGAATCCGAAAGTGAAGGTGGAGGTAGGGGACGATTATGGCCAAGGAGGTGCGTGTGAATGGACGTCGGGGGCTGTCACGTAGAGTAGGCCAGAAGGCTAAACTGGATAACCTAACCTCTATCAAAATAAAAAGATGGCGGAACCGCAAAAGTTCTTCTGTGCAAAGGTGTTTATTTACAAGTGAATTCCGGAACAAAAAACAACAGTACTGCCATCATCGTCTACCTTATGGGACAGCTTAAAAACAATGCTGCCCCATCCACAGCTCAATCAAAAAAAAAAACTCCCCCATGACTGAAAGAGAGGCTCCTTTTGTAGGGCTAAGCCCCTCCCCTCAGAACAATTAACCCTGGTTAATTAATCAATTAACAATACAAACCTACATTTTCCATGAACTAAACATACTAAAGGATATACATTGCAACACGGTTTTAAACAATATCACAACATAACATTTACAAAATTACATCACTACTGACAATATCTTTCAATATGCCCATATGCATTAATGAGCCATTTGAGACAGGCACTATAAAGCCAACCCAATTCCCTTAGCTCGGGTCCTTTTCCAGCATACCCGGAAGCTACAGAGATGGAGAGAGAGGAACAGAACAAACAAACAAACAATGCGCTCATCCACCACATTGATAAGTATAATAATTATTGTATCTCTCAAATATGCACATTGACAAGTGTGAAATGCATGCACCAAGACAGAAGTTAATTTGTGTGTCGACCCACATTGTTAACTTATCTTATAATGGCGCAGGGAGGAGTGATGAATATGTGTGTGTGTTAAAGAACCAAATGCTGCCCGCGGCCAGTGACGGACTTCTACGTCACAGGGGCTCTGTCTGAGGAGATCGCCAGGGCGTCGGAGCGCAGAGGCCGCTTGAGGGAGGACGTTAGAGCGATGGCGGCTGAAGCGGGCATGAGTGCTTCGTCGAATGTATTTCGCGCGGATTCTGGTGGGCGGACCGAAGTGGTGACGTCGACGCGGCATGACGAGGAATCTGGGGCTCAGGATGTAAACAAACATGGCGGCGCCCAGTTCCCGGCTGCGTCCGTATCTGTTAAGACCCCGAAGTATTCCGGTAAGGCGGATTGGGAAGCTTTTCATGCTCAGTTTGAACTGTTAGCTCATTTTAGGGGGTGGTCGGATGAAGAAAGGGCACTGCAGTTGGCTTTATGCCTCACGGATGAAGCTCTGGCCTGTTTGATATTGATTAGCCCCGAGGACAGGCATGATTATGGGGCTTTAGTGGGAGCACTGAGGAGGCGCTATGGACAGTGTGTACAGCCCGGGCTACTGCGCTCCGAACTGAGTAATAGACGCAGGCAGCCTGGAGAGCCTCTACAGGTGCTAGCTAATGACATTGAGAGCCTCTCTCGGCGGGCATATGCTCACATGCCCCCCTCCGTCCAGCCCGGAGCCGGAAAAGCCTGCTTGGGTGGCCGAAATGACAAAACTCATTCGTGCTGTGTCGCTACAGGCGGAACGAAACACACGCCCTGGTCCCAGGGTCTGCTGGGGTTGTGGCCAGCCAGGCCATCTGCGCCGAGATTGCCCCATGTCCCCCAGAGCTCAGGGAAATGGCTCGGGGTCCGCATAGACCGGGTAGTGCGGACCCCTGGCTTTCTATCCCAACCACCATAATCTTCAGGAGGAGCCCACCGGCACAGACGGGGAAGCAAGGCTCCACTTCCCCCAGAAGCAGACGAGGGCAAGCGGATGGAGCCTGTTGTTGTGGTGGGCCGGACCTGTGTTGGGGACTTTTGTCATGTCCCTGTCACTGTGGAGGGGGTGCCCTGCTCCGCCCTGGTGGACACTGGGTCCACAGTAAACCTGGTGAGGCCAGATATTGTGCCAGGTTGGACTCAGTGTGAGCCTACAACTGTGCAGCTCCGCACAGTCACAGGTGAGCTGGCACCCATGAAAGGGAAGGGAATAATGACTCTGACAGTAGGGGGCAGGACTGTGCGTCATCCTGTGTGGGTGGCGGCTGTGCAGGACCCTTGTATCCTGGGGTTGGACTTTCTTAGGAGCACAGGCTGCCAGTTAGACCTAAATAGGGGCACACTGAGCTTCCAGGGAGGGACGGAAGTCACCATGCCCCCCCCTAATGTCACATTCACTCAACCCAACAAACCCTTTACTCCAACAGTTAAAGCGCAGAGACTCATGGCTGCGCCCCCTCCCCCACAGCTGTGTGTGACTTTTCCCCAGTCCCCCTGTCACCTACGGCGGTGTGTTACATTCCCCCAGCTACCGCCATGACACAGCCCTCTGTGAGCCCGGGCCGCACCCCCCCAGCCCAGCTACCCCAGATGGGAGAGGAGAGGACACTGTCTGCAGTGAGGGATATATGGGGGAGGAACTGTGTTGGTCTTGACCCTGAGCAGCAGGAACGGTTGTGGCAGTTGCTGTTTGAATTCAGAGACAGCTTTGCGTTGAGTGAGGAAGAGGTGGGTCAGACTCATCTGGTGCAGCATGAGATCGACACAGGTGATGCTCGACCCATCAAGATGCGTCCCCGCCGTATCCCGCTGGCATGCCAGGAGGCGGCAGACAAGGCTGTGTTGGAGATGCAGCGGGCAGACTTCATTGAGCCCTCAGACAGCCCCTGGGCGGCGCCAGTCGTCATGGTTCCGAAGAAGGGGGGCAAGCTGAGGTTCTGTGCGGACTACAGGCGGCTGAATGAGGTAACCAGGAAGGACTCATACCCCATACCACGTATCGATGAGTCGCTGGACCTGGTTAGGGGTCCTCCTGGTTCTCCTCACTAGACCTCCGCAGTGGCTACTGGCAGGTGCCCCTCTCCCCAGAGGCCAGAGCCAAAACTGCGTTCTCCACTAACAGAGGACACTGGCAGTTCAAGGTCCTGTGCTTTGGCCTGTGCAACGCTCCAGCTACTTTTGAGCGTTTGATGGACAGGGTGCTGGATGGCATCCCCCGACAGCAGTGTCTGGTAGACCTCGATGACATCCTGGCCCATGGCAGCTCCTTCCAGTCAGCCCTGGGGCGCTACGGCGTGTGCTGGAGAGGGTGGCTGCCGCAGGTCTGAAGCTCCACCCCGAGAAGTGCCACTTCATGAGGAGAGAGTGTCCTTCTTGGGCCACCGAGTGGGGAAGGAGGGGATCAGCACCATGGAGGACAAGGTAGGGGCTGTCAGAGACTGGCCCACCCCCACCGACCAGCGTTAGCTGAAGAGCTTCCTGGGCCTGGCCTCGTACTACAGGAGGTTTGTACGGGGCTTCTCAAGCGTTGCTGCTCCACTGAACCGCCTGCTGCCGAAGGACAAGGCTTTCACTTGGACAGTGGAGTGTGAGGAGGCGTTCAACACCCTCAAACGTGCACTGATCGAGGCCCCGTGCTCGCCCCCTGACCTCACCTTGCCCTTTATCCTGGACACAGACGCGAGCAATGTGGGCATGGGTGGGGTGCTGGCCCAGGTGGGGCCAGAGGGGGAGAGAGTGGTGGCGTACTTCAGCAAAACATTTGACAAACATGAGCGCCGCTACTGTGTCACCCGGCGGGAGCTCTTGGCTGTTGTGGCTTCCGTCAAACACTTCAAGTACTACCTGGGTGGTCTGCCCTTTACTGTAAGGACTGACCACTCTGCTCTCCAGTGGCTCATGTCTTTCAGAGAGCCAGAGGGGCAGGTGGCACGCTGGTTGGAGGAGCTTCAGCCGTATGACTTCACGGTGGTGCACAGGGCAGGGGCACGCCACTCCAACGCCGACGCCATGTCCCGTCGGCCCTGTACTGCAGACGGCTGCCGCCACTGTGAACGGAGAGAGGGACGGGAGAGAGAGCTGCGGGCAGAGGAGGGTGTCTGTGCCACAGTGTGTCGGGCGAGCGGGCCTGTCTGCTGTGAGCTGCAGACTGTCGACGTGGCTGAATGGCGGCAGCAGCAGGGACGGGACACAGACCTACAGCCAGTGCTACAGTGGGTAGAGGCGCAGGTGAGGCCACCATGGGAAGAGGTGACAGCGCTCTCACTTGCGACCAAAGGGTTGTGGTCGAAGTTTGAGAGACTGCGGCTGGCTGATGGCGTGCTACAGCCGGCATGGAAGGAGTCAGCTACGGGAGAGGAGAGGTGGCAGGTGGTGGTCCCAAAAGCATTGCGGGAGGCTGTGCTCCAGAGTACTCATGGGGGGGTGGGGACTGGACACTTTGGGGTCACAAAAACACTGCGTCGTCTCCGTCAGGGCTTCTACTGGGGGCAGCACAAGAGGGATGTGGAGGACTTTTGTCGCCGCTGTGACAACTGCACAGCGAGAAAGGGCCCCCCAGGCCGCTCTCATGCTCAGCTCCAACAGTTCCCAGTGGGGGCTCCCATGGAGAGGGTGGGAGTGGATGTAGTTGGGCCGTTCCCCACCACAGACAGTGGAAACCGCTGGGTGCTCACGGCCATGGACTATTTCACAAAATGGCCCGAGGCCTATGCTCTGCCTGACCAGGAGGCAGAGACCATCGTCGACGCCCTGACAGCGGGGATGTTCAGCAGGTTTGGAGCTGCAGAGTCCATCCACAGCGACCAAGGCAGAAACTTTGAGTCCCGTGTGTTCGCCACCATGTGTGAGAGGCTGGGTATGCACAAGACCCGCACTACTCCTCTCCATCCTCAAAGTGATGGCCTTGTGGAGCGCTTCAACAAAACGCTTGGGCAGCAGCTGGCCATCGTCTCTTCCAAACACCAGCGTGACTGGGACAAGCACCTGCCTATGGTCCTCATGGCATGCCGCTCCGCTGTCCAAGACTCCACTTCCTGCACGCCTGCCCTCCTCATGCTGGGGAGAGATCCGCACCCCTGCGGAGATGGCGTTTGGTCGGCCCCTGGATAGCCCTCATGTTCCTCCGGGGCCGGAGTATGCCCGGAGACTCCAGGACCGCCTGGAGACAGCCCACACCTTCGCCAGAGAGCAGCTGGTGAATGCAGGTGTGAGGCAGAAAAGGAACTATGACGTGCACACCCGGGGAAGGCACTTTGTGGCTGGGGAGCTGGTCTGGGTCTACAGCCCCTAAGGAAAAAAGGCAGATGCCCCAAGTTGGACAGTCACTGGGTGGGACACTGCAGTGTCCTGGAGAGGGTAGGGGAGGTTGTGTACCGGGTGCAGCTTCCTCCCAGGGGAGAAAGGTGGCACTGCACCGGGACAGGTTAGCCCCATACAGAGGGGCCTCTTCTCCCCAAACCCCAGGAACCCCCACAATTCCCCTCTCTGGCAATGACATTCTCCAGGCACCCACCCTCAGGTGCCGCAGACAAGGCTCCAGACAGCCCACTCCCCCTGTCTCCCCCCCTGTGTCACCGCGTGGTTCCCCAGAGCCACGGACTGTATTACCCGTTCCCGCTTCCTTGTCACCCATATCCCTGCCTTCATCCCCTGGGTCCCAGAGGGGCACTCTGCGACCATCACGGCCACGCAGGCAAAGGAGACCTCCGGGTCGCTTCAGAGACTTTGTTTTGTTCCCTCGGGGACGAGGGACTTTGTGGTGGGGGGGCTGTGTAGCGATCCGCACAGACAGCTGTGTGTTATGTGTTAGGCTAGGAGGTGGTTGTGTTGTACTGACCAGTACATTACATTTACATTTACATTTAAGTCATTTAGCAGACGCTTTTATCCAGAGCGACTTACAAATTGGTGCATACACCTTATGACATCCAGTGGAACAGCCACTTTACAATAGTGCATCTAAATCTTTTTAGGGGGGGGGGTGAGACGGATTACTTACCCTATCCTAGGTATTCCTTGAAGAGGTGGGGTTTCAGGTGTCTCCAGAAGGTGGTGATTGACTCCGCTGTCCTGGCGTCGTGAGGGAGTTTGTTCCACCATTGGGGGCCAGAGCAGCGAACAGTTTTGACTGGGCTGAGCGGGAACTGTACTTCCTCAGTGGTAGGGAGGCGAGCAGGCCAGAGGTGGATGAACGCAGTGCCCTTGTTTGGGTGTAGGGCCTGATCAGAGCCTGGAGGTACTGAGGTGCCGTTCCCCTCACAGCTCCGTAGGCAAGCACCATGGTCTTGTAGCGGATGCGAGCTTCAACTGGAAGCCAGTGGAGAGAGCGGAGGAGCGGGGTGACGTGAGAGAACTTGGGAAGGTTGAACACCAGACGGGCTGCGGCGTTCTGGATGAGTTGTAGGGGTTTAATGGCACAGGCAGGGAGCCCAGCCAACAGCGAGTTGCAGTAATCAAGACGGGAGATGACAAGTGCCTGGATTAGGACCTGCGCCGCTTCCTGTGTGAGGCAGGGTCGTACTCTGCGGATGTTGTAGAGCATGAACCTACAGGAACGGGACACCGCCTTGATGTTAGTTGAGAACGACAGGGTGTTGTCCAGGATCACGCCAAGGTTCTTAGCGCTCTGGGAGGAGGACACAATGGAGTTGTCAACCGTGATGGCGAGATCATGGAACGGGCAGTCCTTCCCCGGGAGGAAGAGGAGCTCCGTCTTGCTGAGGTTCAGCTTGAGGTGGTGATCCGTCATCCACACTGATATGTCTGCCAGACATGCAGAGATGCGATTCGCCACCTGGTCATCAGAAGGGGGAAAGGAGAAGATTAATTGTGTGTCGTCTGCATAGCAATGATAGGAGAGACCATGTGAGGTTATGACAGAGCCAAGTGACTTGGTGTATAGCGAGAATAAGAGAGGGCCTAGAACAGAGCCCTGGGGGACACCAGTGGTGAGAGCGCGTGGTGAGGAGACAGATTCTCGCCACGCCACCTGGTAGGAGCGACCTGTCAGGTAGGACGCAATCCAAGCGTGGGCCGCGCCGGAGATGCCCAACTCGGAGAGGGTGGAGAGGAGGATCTGATGGTTCACAGTATCGAAGGCAGCCGATAGGTCTAGAAGGATGAGAGCAGAGGAGAGAGAGTTAGCTTTAGCAGTGCGGAGCGCCTCCGTGATACAGAGAAGAGCAGTCTCAGTTGAATGACTAGTCTTGAAACCTGACTGATTTGGATCAAGAAGGTCATTCTGAGAGAGATAGCGGTAGAGCTGGCCAAGGACGGCACGCTCAAGAGTTTTGGAGAGAAAAGAGAGAAGGGATACTGGTCTGTAGTTGTTGACATCGGAGGGATCGAGTGTAGGTTTTTTCAGAAGGGGTGCAACTCTCGCTCTCTTGAAGACGGAAGGGACGTAGCCAGCGGTCAGGGATGAGTTGATGAGCGAGGTGAGGTAAGGGAGAAGGTCTCCGGAAATGGTCTGGAGAAGAGAGGAGGGGATAGGGTCAAGCGGGCAGGTTGTTGGGCGGCCGGCCGTCACAAGACGCGAGATTTCATCTGGAGAGAGAGGGGAGAAAGAGGTCAGAGCATAGGGTAGGGCAGTGTGAGCAGAACCAGCGGTGTCGTTTGACTTAGCAAACGAGGATCGGATGTCGTCGACCTTCTTTTCAAAATGGTTGACGAAGTCATCTGCAGAGAGGGAGGAGGGGGGATTCAGGAGGGAGGAGAAGGTGGCAAAGAGCTTCCTAGGGTTAGAGGCAGATGCTTGGAATTTAGAATGGTAGAAAGTGGCTTTAGCAGCAGAGACAGAGGAGGAAAATGTAGAGAGGAGGGAGTGAAAGGATGCCAGGTCCGCAGGGAGGCGAGTTTTCCTCCATTTCCGCTCGGCTGCCCGGAGCCCTGTTCTGTGAGCTCGCAATGAGTCGTCGAGCCACGGAGCGGGAGGGGAGGACCGAGCCGGCCTGGAGGATAGGGGACATAGAGAGTCAAAGGATGCAGAAAGGGAGGAGAGGAGGGTTGAGGAGGCAGAATCAGGAGATAGGTTGGAGAAAGTTTGAGCAGAGGGAAGAGATGATAGGATGGAAGAGGAGAGAGTAGCGGGGGAGAGAGAGCGAAGGTTGGGACGGCGCGATACCATCCGGGTAGGGGCAGTGTGGGAAGTGTTGGATGAGAGCGAGAGGGAAAAGGATACAAGGTAGTGGTCGGAGACTTGGAGGGGAGTTGCAATGAGGTTAGTGGAAGAACAGCATCTAGTAAAGATGAGGTCAAGCGTATTGCCTGCCTTGTGAGTAGGGGGAAGGTGAGAGGGTGAGGTCAAAAGAGGAGAGGAGTGGAAAGAAGGAGGCAGAGAGGAATGAGTCAAAGGTAGACGTGGGGAGGTTAAAGTCGCCCAGAACTGTGAGAGGTGAGCCGTCCTCAGGAAAGGAGCTTATCAAGGCATCAAGCTCATTGATGAACTCTCCAAGGGAACCTGGAGGGCGATAAATGATAAGGATGTTAAGCTTGAAAGGGCTGGTAACTGTGACAGCATGGAATTCAAAGGAGGCGATAGACAGATGGGTAAGGGGAGAAAGAGAGAAAGACCACTTGGGAGAGATGAGGATCCCGGTGCCACCACCCCGCTGACCAGAAGGTCTCGGGGTGTGCGAGAACACGTGGGCGGACGAGGAGAGAGCAGTAGGAGTAGCAGTGTTATCTGTGGTGATCCATGTTTCCGTCAGTGCCAAGAAGTCGAGAGACTGGAGGGAGGCATAGGCTGAGATGAACTCTGCCTTGTTGGCCGCAGATCGGCAGTTCCAGAGGCTACCGGAGACCTGGAACTCCACGTGGGTCGTACGCGCTGGGACCACCAGATTAGGGTGGCCGCGGCCACGCGGTGTGGAGCGTTTGTATGGTCTGTGCAGAGAGGAGAGAACAGGGATAGACAGACACATAGTTGACAGGCTACAGAAGAGGCTACGCTAATGCATGGAGATTGGAATGACAAGTGGACTACACGTCTCGAATGTTCAGAAAGTTAAGCTTAAGTAGCAAGAATCTTATTGACTAAAATGATTAAAATGATACAGTACTGCTGAAGTAGGCTAGCTGGCAGTAGCTGCGTTGTTGACACTACACTAATCAAGTCGTTCCGTTGAGTGTAATAGTTTCTACAGTGCTACTATTCGGGGGCTAGCTGGCTAGCTAGCAGTGTTGTTTACGTTACGTTGTGTTAAAAGAACGACAATAGCTGGCTAGCTAACCTAGGAAATCGCTCTAGACTACACAATTATCTTTGAAACAAAGACGGCTATGTAGCTAGCTATGTAGCTAGCTACGATCAAACAAATCAAACCGTTGTACTGTAATGAAATTAAATGAAAATGTGATACTACCTGACCGGGTTGTTGAATTCGATTCATTTACATTACATTTACATTTAAGTCATTTAGCAGACGCTCTTATCCAGAGCGACTTACAAATTGGTGCATTCACCTTATGACATCCAGTGGAACAGCCACTTTACAATAGTGCATCTAAATCTTTTAAGGGGGTGAGAAGGATTACTTTATCCTATCCTAGGTATTCCTTAAAGAGGTGGGGTTTCAGGTGTCTCCGGAAGGTGGTGATTGACTCTGCTGTCCTGGCGTCGTGAGGGAGTTTGTTCCACCATTGCGGAGCCAGAGCAGCGAACAGTTTTGACTGGGCTGAGCGGGAACTGTACTTCCTCAGTGGTAGGGAGGCGAGCAGGCCAGAGGTGGATGAACGCAGTGCCCTTGTTTGGGTGTAGGGCCTGATCAGAGCCTGGAGGTACTGAGGTGCCGTTCCCCTCACAGCTCCGTAGGCAAGCACCATGGTCTTGTAGCGGATGCGAGCTTCAACTGGAAGCCAGTGAAGAGAGCGGAGGAGCGGGGTGACGTGAGAGAACTTGGGAAGGTTGAACACCAGACGGGCTGCGGCGTTCTGGATGAGTTGTAGGGGTTTAATGGCACAGGCAGGGAGCCCAGCCAACAGCGAGTTGCAGTAATCCAGACGGGAGATGACAAGTGCCTGGATTAGGACCTGCGCCGCTTCCTGTGTGAGGCAGGGTCGTACTCTGCGGATGTTGTAGAGCATGAACCTACAGGAACGGGCCACCGCCTTGATGTTAGTTGAGAACGACAGGGTGTTGTCCAGGATCACGCCAAGGTTCTTAGCGCTCTGGGAGGAGGACACAATGGAGTTGTCAACCGTGATGGCGAGATCATGGAACGGGCAGTCCTTCCCCGGGAGGAAGAGCAGCTCCGTCTTGCCGAGGTTCAACTTGAGGTGGTGATCCGTCATCCACACTAATATGTCTGCCAGACATGCAGAGATGTGATTCGCCACCTGGTCATCAGAAGGGGGAAAGGAGAAGATTAATTGTGTGTCGTCTGCATAGCAATGATAGGAGAGACCATGTGAGGTTATGACAGAGCCAAGTGACTTGGTGTATAGCGAGAATAGGAGAGGGCCTAGAACAGAGCCCTGGGGGACACCAGTGGTGAGAGCGCGTGGTGAGGAGACAGATTCTCGCCACGCCACCTGGTAGGAGCGACCTGTCAGGTAGGACGCAATCCAAGCGTGGGCCGCGCCGGAGATGCCCAACTCGGAGAGGGTGGAGAGGAGGATCTGATGGTTCACAGTATCGAAGGCAGCCGATAGGTCTAGAAGGATGAGAGCAGAGGAGAGAGAGTTAGCTTTAGCAGTGCGGAGCGCCTCCGTGATACAGAGAAGAGCAGTCTCAGTTGAATGACTAGTCTTGAAACCTGACTGATTTGGATCAAGAAGGTCATTCTGAGAGAGATAGCGGGAGAGCTGGCCAAGGACGGCACGTTCAAGAGTTTTGGAGAGAAAAGAAAGAAGGGATACTGGTCTGTAGTTGTTGACATCGGAGGGATCGAGTGTAGGTTTTTTCAGAAGGGGTGCAACTCTCGCTCTCTTGAAGACGGAAGGGACGTAGCCAGCGGTCAGGGATGAGTTGATGAGCGAGGTGAAGTAAGGGAGAAGGTCTCCGGAAATGGTCTGGAGAAGAGAGGAGGGGCGAGAGGAGGAGGGCGATAAATGATAAGGATGTTAAGCTTGAAAGGGCTGGTAACTGTGACAGCATGAAATTCAAAGGAGGCGATAGACAGATGGGTAAGGGGAGAAAGAGAGAATGACCACTTGGGAGAGATGAGGATCCCGGTGCCACCACCCCACTGACCAGAAGCTCTCGGGGTGTGCGAGAACACGTGGGCGGACGAAGAGAGAGCAGTAGGAGTAGCAGTGTTATCTGTGGTGATCCATGTTTCCGTCAGTGCCAAGAAGTCGAGGGACTGGAGGGAGTCATAGGCTGAGATGAACTCTGCCTTGTTGGCCGCAGATCGGCAGTTCCAGAGGCTACCGGAGACCTGGAACTCCACGTGGGTCGTGCGCGCTGGGACCACCAGATTAGGGTGGCCGCGGCCACGCGGTGTGGAGCGTTTGTATGGTCTGTGCAGAGAGGAGATAACAGGGATAGACAGACACATAGTTGACAGGCTACAGAAGAGGCTACGCTAATGCAAGGAGATTGGAATGACAAGTGGACTACACGTCTCGAATGTTCAGAAAGTTAAGCTTACGTAGCAAGAATCTTATTGACTAAAATGATTAAAATGATACAGTATTGCTGAAGTAGGCTAGCTGGCAGTGGCTGCGTTGTTGACTTTGTAGGCTAGCTGGCAGTGGCTGCGTTGTTGACACTACACTAATCAAGTCGTTCCGTTGAGTGTAATAGTTTCTACAGTGCTGCTATTCGGGGCTAGCTGGCTAGCTAGCAGTGTTGATTACGTTACGTTGCGTTAAAAGAACGACAATAGCTGGCTAGCTAACCTAGAAAATCGCTCTAGACTACACAATTATCTTTGATACACAGACGGCTATGTAGCTAGCTATGTAGCTAGCTACGATCAAACAAATCAAACCGTTGTGCTGTAATGAAATGAAATGAAAATGTGATACTACCTGTGGAGCGAAGCGGAATGCGACCGGGTTGTTGAGTGCGGAAGTTCTATTCAGTAGACGTTGGCTAGCTGTTGGCTAGCTAGCAGTGTCTCCTACGTTAAGGACGACAAATAGCTGGCTAGCTAACCTCTGTAAATTAAGATAATCACTCTAAGACTACACGCTCTAAACTACACAATTATCTTGGATACGAAGACAGCAAAGACAACTATGTAGCTAGCTAACACTACACTAATCAAGTCGTTCAGTTGAGTGTAATAGTTTCTACAGTGCTGCTATTCGGTAGACGGACGTGGACGTTTGCTAGCTGGCTAGCTGCTGGGCAGATAGCAGTGTAGACTACGTTAGGGACGAAATACGAAGTTGCAGTAGAAGTGCTGACTGTTTCACTTTGTTGTCCTCTTTCTTTTCCTTTTTCTTCTGTCCTTCTTTTGTCCTTATTTTGTCTTCCTTTCTTCTGTTAACTAGATATTTTTTGTTGTTATTCTTTGTAAGCTAGCTAGCTTCTTCCAGGGGAGTCCCTAGCAACTGCTTAGCAACAAGTAAACAATTCTGCTAGCAATTCAGCTAGCTAAGATAACTGTACAATTTAATGAAAAATAGTTAATTTTTCAAAAGCCTGTCTTTTTTGGTTTGTTCCTTGTTTTGTCTTCTATTGAGTCTTGCAGTTTTCTCTTGATTTTTTCGATGTACTTCACTCTAAAAAACCATTTAAATCTCAATATATACAGGAGCTCATTTTTCAGCAGCTGCTCAATTTAGAACTCCGGAACACACAGACTCAGATTCAGTAGACGTGTGTGTGGTGACGTTGGCTAGCTGTTAGCTGTTAGCTGTTGGCTAGCTAGCAGAGTCTCCTACGTTAAGGACGACAAATAGCTGGCTAGCGAACCTCAGTGAATTAAGATAATCACTCCAAGACTACACACTCTAAACTACACAATTATCTTGGAAACAAAGACAGCTATGTAGCTAGCTAACACTAAGCTAATCAAGTCGTTCAGTTGAGTGAATAGCACTACAGTGATGCTAATACCCGGTGTTCGCGGGGTCCGACCTGTCAATCAACCTGCTATCTGCCAATCACAGGAATGCCTGGAATGTTCTGATGCCGGGCATCCTGGTGGTTGGCGGAGTGGCGTGGAGGGGGGTTGGGCAGGGGGGTGGAGCATTGGAAGTTAAGACCAGGTTCAGCCTTTGTTCTCTCTCTCTTACGTCTGGGTTTCACAAGAGAAGGTCACGATTGGCTTGTGGGTTATCTGTCATCTATTTGGCGTGTGCTACGGCCCAAACAGTAGCCTGTGTAAAGTTGGTGTAATAAACCGTCAATTCGTAAACTCAAGCCTCTGTCTGGACAATTGTTCATTTATGATCTAGTCAGGTCATTACAATAGATTTCTCTGTCTAGTATGTATACAGAACAAAAATATAAATGCAACAATTTCAAAGATTTTACTCAGTTACAGTTCATAGAAGGATTTGAAATTAATTGAAATTAATTCATTAGGCCCTAATCTATGGATTTCCCAAGTGGGCGGCTATGCCCTCCTATGTCCTCCATGGCTGCACCCCTGCCCAGTTATGTGAAATCCATAGACCAGGGCCTAATTAATTAACTTCAATTCACAGATTTCCTTAAAGGTTCTGTAACGCAGTAAAAAAAATGGAAATTGTTGCATTTATATTTATGTTACAGATATGAATGCCAGCTACAGTTATCAACAGGCAATGCTAGCTAGGTGCTTTAGGCTTTAGCCTACACATAGAACTGAATTAGCTGACCATCGTGAATTGACAAGTCAGTCATGAGCGGAGAAGTACTTAACGTCAAAACGTTGTTAGCAAAAACGGCTTAGCTTAACTCGCTGTACTCAATACTGCCCTTGTTAGTTGTGATTGAATGGAAAAGACACACCCAAATCAAGCCACACCCCCAAGACAACTCTTGTTTGCCTTCAGTCATGCCCGGTAGCATTCATTAATTGAGCATTGATGAAAAGCAATGCCAAATCAGGAAGTGCAGTCACCCTTTGAGTGTTTTCTATGGCATATAATTGTTAGTGTAGTAATGGCCAGGGGGTCCTAGGGTCCCAATGTTGTTTTTTTACCTTTATTTGACGAGGCAAGTCAGTTAAGACCAAATTCTTATTTACAATTACGGTCTACCCCTGCCAAACCCTAATGACGCTGGGCCAATTGTGCGCCGCCCTATGGGACTCCCAATCACGTCCGGTTGTGATACAGCCTGGAATTGAACCAGGGTCTGTAGTGATGCCTCTAGCACTGAGATGCAGTGCCTTAGATGTACTTGGAGGGAGTTACTCTTAGGTGTTGTGCAATTTAGATTTGCAGAGCAACTCCTCCCCTGGTTTAGGTGATCATCCCCGCCAAATACACAGTTGTAGTGATTGATTGGAAACAACTTGTGTCAATTAAAACAACATTTCCTAGGGTTTTATACCTGCATCGAGGCTAGTAGACATTGCTGGAAATACTATTAAATGTAAAGTGCCAAAAAAAAAAAAAAAAAAGCATGGCCCTAGTTATAGCTACAAGACAATTAGTTTGAGGAAGAAAAATAGAAGCTTAAAGATAGTAAGATCTATTGAATTTAGCTAGAAACTCAAGTTCAAATGAATGATTTGAAGACAACTAATATATTTACATTTTTGGGAGTTTTATGTATGACCTCCAATGCAAATCAATGACTGTAATATTATATATTATCTTTCCTGTCATTGTGTTGAGTTGAGTGGTCAAATCAATGTCTTGGAAAGCCATTCAGCATTCAAACATTTCACATTTCAATACCAGATACTGGAGAAAAAAATGCTACTAAATACACTCAATTAGTATGTAAACTTCTGACCCACTGGGAATATGATGAAAGAAATAAAAGCTGAAATAAATCACTCAGCTATTTATTCTGACATACACTTAAAATAAAGTGTAAATGTATTTGGCTAAGGTGTATGTAAAAACTTCTGACTTCAACTGTGTGTGCCAACCTCTTTACATACTTAAAGTGAAAATGAGACGAGCTTGAATGAAAGTCTTTCAGGTTTCCGTTCCGTTTGAATGGGTTGTGTTTCACAGTTCCTTCAGAATGTGAATGGACATGATCCGAACAAGTTGTTTCCTTCAAAGTACAGCGCTGTCAGTGAATCATGTAGGCTATACAAGTGGTACATTCTGATTACTATAAAGAATCAATAACCTAATCTTTAAATCAGAAAAGTAAACAAAAAACTGCAGATGTATGACAGGTGACAGAAATCAACCATTTGGCACTAACCTATTTCCATTTGGCACCAACTTCCCCTCCAATACTAAAATATGCATCTGATTATTTAAACTGTATGTACAAAAAAGTATACAAGTATGTGTACATAATGTGCATATTAATATTGCAATATCTTATACTGAAACGTTTAAGTAGTAATGGACATTAAAGCTAATATTTTCGCATATGCCATTGGAAAAAAATATATCTTCAGAAAAACAAGAATCAAATAGAATATGGAAAGACATTTCTCAGATCAAATATAATAGCCCTTTGAATAAGCGTCTCAAACAATATAGTAAGTACAACTCAAAGATTAGAAAAATAACAATGCTGATGAAATATATTAATGTGGATTCTCCAATAGAAATATTGCATAAAACAGTTATCCTAATTACCACCATACTATAACCTATAATTAATATAGATCAAAACTATGAGCTTTGGCAGTGCTACAGCTTTGTAAAGTTGTACCATGCACATGCATAGAGCCATTTTAGTTTGTAGTAGTCAATAAGAGGGCATAAATCATTTGAGAGAAATGCAAAATCGCAACAGTGAGGGTTGAGGTAGAAGTGTGGGCATACAGAAAACAGACCGGTATTGAATTTGATCAGAAAAATCATCCTCCAAAAAACATTGTACCCCTTTCCAATATTACTGTAATAGTTTTCAACAGAGTTTACATGTTGCATATATTTAACCTGTCCACACTGATCCTTTAACTCAACAATCTGACATGACCAGGAGCTGCAGTGCAACCGAAGAGTGTGAGCGGCTGTATACCTCAACACCCACACGTTTCAGGCTGCCTGCACTGCAGTTTCTGTTCAGATTGTCAGATCGTTAAATCTTATTGATGGGGTTTCTGCAATGTTAACCACTACTTTGGCAAATACTACTAAACAGAGTTGCACAGATTATCAAATTTAAGTCATATTGATTTGTGTCTGTCAATGTTAATGTAATAGTGCTATATCTTGTGTCCACATCCTTGGCTGAGCTAGAATCAGAATCATACATGACCCTGAACACAAAGATTTTGAAGTGTCTGCACAGTATGAATCAACACAACATATTTGTGTTCAGGGTCATGTATGATTCATGCCGTGAATCCTTTAGTTTTTTCTCAGTGCATTAACTGCAGAAATATAAGATGTAGTGTTTTACATTCTGTCACGAGTAACTGCAAATGAGAAGAGAATAATCATGTTCAGCAAAATCATGTTCGTAGAAACTAAATCTAAGTTAATCTTGAAAAGCACTGAATTTGGAACATGGTCAGCAAAAACAGCATAGTTCTTGTATGCAAGAAGTTGCAGATTTTAATAATTTAAAAAGGCACAAGAATAACCATTTAATAATTGCAATATAAGGGCTCATTCCTTTTGGAAATTCTTCCTGATCTACGTGGATTGCATTCGATTCTGTTTTCACTGCAGGACCTGAGAAAGTACTTGTCAAAACTGGTCTTTTTACTTGTCTACTTGTTGCTGTTCCCTGTCAAACTGTCTTTGAAGATTCAACACTAGCGCTCTATCCTCACTCACTTGCTGTACCTGTTGAATTTACAGGTCAGCCTGTGCACAATCTATATTGAAATTGGCTCTGGGATCTTGGCGTCTTGAGTCCAGACTCGGTCTCTTCCAGGTGTTTTGTCTTCTGGCTCCTCTTCTTACCCCTCCTTGAGGTAGGTTTGTTCCACCGTTTCTATTGTCCCAATATTTTATCTGATCCTGTGAGTCCTTTGATTTAAGATTGCAACCCCTAACACTGACATTTATATTGTGTGGGACTAAGGTTGGATTTTGATTAATTGAAGTTGGTCCACAATGTGATACAGGTATCACCACAGACTCTGAAGAAACCCCACACTCAGTTACAGTCTCCTCACTGTTTAAAGGTACAAATGGAGTATGAAACTTTGTGAATTGTTTTTGATGGAGGGCCGTCTCTCCAATGGCCTGGTAAAATATCACTCTTTGTTTATTATGTATACAAGTTATTTCATTCTCTTGCCCAGAGGAATCAGTCTTGGCACACCTCCCCAAGTGTTCTTTTTCCTTATTTGCTGCTAGAGGGCTTGCCATCCTTCACTATGGGGCTTGGTTTGAAAACAAGGTCCACGTTTATGGGGCTGGTCAAGGTGCCCTTTGAGGTCACTTTGACAGACTGACGGTCCACCTCTATCTGCTTCCATTTCTGGAGGATAGTAGGGCTGGCTTCATAGCTGGTGGGCCTTTCCAGGCTGCGGAATAAGTTCCGTGCGGTGGACTTCACAATTGTGGGTTCCATCACTCGCCCTTCAGGTAGCCGCTTTGGTGGGGTGCACGGCGAACACACTATTGGCTTGAAATGATTCAGCTCCTCAGAGATACTGTCATTGCTCTCAGGGCTAATGGACCTCTCCTGTTTCGACTGGGGGACCATAAAAGGTGTTGATGAAGCCATGATGACGCCTCGCCAGCTATGCCTCTTGTCTTGGATAATCATGAGTGCTGAAAGAGATTGGCTGTTCTCAGAGGACAGAAGGATTCCTGCATTGTAGCTGAGAGAAATACTTGCCTTCTGTAGCTCAGTTGGTAGAGCATGGCGCTTGTAACGCCAGGGTAGTGGGTTCGATTCCCGGGACCACCCATACGTAGAATGTATGCACACAGTCGCTTTGGATAAAAGCGTCTGCTAAATGGCATATTATTATTATTATTATTATAACAAACCAACAAAAAGAGGAAGACCAATGTTTTAAAAGGTCATGAAGTCAAAATCATATTTTTCATGAAATTTGCTTATTTTGATGAAACCAGATCAAAGTATGATTACCAAAGTACAAAAAATGACTGTTGCTTCTACATTGATGAAGTTTGATCATAAAGTTACTGGTCCCATCCCATGTTAAACACTTAGATTCAATGAGGCAGGATTATTAAGGGTAGGGTGACATTAGGGTGACATCACCAATGCTCCCTCAAAGTTTTTGGGGTACTGAGCAAATTACAGGCCTACATTTCATAAGACTTAAAAACATTTTAACATTATGAAGGGCTTGACATAAATGTATGATTTTTTACTTAGTCTAACACCATGAGCCAAATAGGTGAGTGTAAATTGCATTCTATTGTATGATGCAAGAAACCACTTTACAAAATAAATTGTATTATTATTACCATGCAGAGAATTAGACACTGTAGGCTACCCCTCTGCCCATTGGCTTATTTGCATATTCAAGCCTGTCTCAAATTACAACACAGCCCCTTTTTAAAGACAGCTTAAAATGTAGCCTACATGTTTTGTGCTCTTGTAGGAAGCAGTAACTCCCCATTGCTGACCTACACCTGGGCTAATAACTCACTAACTAGCAAACAATATCAATACATGTTAACATGTGCAGCTCTGATCTGAAAAGCGCATTCATTCACTTGCAGGTTATTGAAAGACCCCTCATCGGCTACCGGACGAATTGTACTGCATTGCGCTCTGGCTATGCCTACAACAAAATCACAGACTCAATCTTAGGAATTGGTTTGTTGCATTGAAAAGGGACTGATAACGTTGATTTGATCACAGAAAAAAAACATTGATCTATATATTGCAAACTAATGTGGTGAACTCAGTGAAGTTCAATCTCTTGCCCCTCTGCGCGGCCTGGCATTTCTTCTGCCATGCAGTCCTGTGCACACACACAGCTTAGAGGAAACATTGGACATCACCCTAACTATGATATTCTCTTACCTAATTTAAATAAGTACCACCTTGTAACCTACAGCGGAGAAGGCAAGTTTGCGGAGGGGCGTGGTTTGTATGCAGTACCTTCAGAAAGTATGGACTTACTCCACATTTTGTTGTGCTACACCCTGAATTCAAAATGTCTTACCCATCTACACACTATACCCCATGACAAAGTGAACACATTTTTATAAATTTTTGCAAATTACAGCTGTGAGTCTTTCTGGGTAAGTCTAAGAGCTTTGCACACCTGGATTGTACAATATGTGCACATTATTTTTTAAATTATTCAAAATGGTTGTTGATCATTGCTAGACAGCCATTTTCAAGTCTTGCCATAGGTTTTCAAGCCTATTTAAGTAAAAATGTAACAAAGCCACTCAGGAACGTCTTGGTAAGCAACTCCAGTGTATATTTGGCCTTGTGTTTTAGTTTATTGTAGTAAATTGTTGGAAAGCAGACAACCAGGTTATCCTCTTAGATTTTGTCTGTGCTTAGCTTTATTCCATTTCGATGATAGGCATACCCGTAACATGATGCAGCCACCCCCATACTGTGTTGTTTTGGATTTGCCCCAAAACAGAATGCTTTGTATTCAGGACATAATGTTCATTTCTTTGCCACATTTTTAGCACTTTTACTTTAGTGCCTTATTGCAAACAGGATGCATGTTTTGGAATATTTTTATTCTGTACAGGCTTACTTCTTTTCACACTTATTTAGGTTAGTATTATGGAGTAACGACAATGTTGTTCATCCATCCTTAATATTTTCTCCTATCACAGCCATTAAATTAATTGTTTTAAAGGTCACCATTGGCCTTATGGTTAAATCTCTGAGCGGTTTCCTTTCTCTCTGGCAACTGCTTTCTTTTCTACCAATAGGTGCCCTTCTTTGCAAGGCATTGGAAATCCTCCCTGGTCTTTGTGTTTGAATCTGTGTTTGAAATTCACTGCATGACAGAGACCTTACAGAAAATTGTATGTGTGTGGGGTACAGACATGAGGTAGTCATTCAAAACTCATGTTAAACACTATTATTGCAAGTTGATTGCAACGTAGGTGACTTGTGAGAATGCTATTCATTGACTACAGCTCAGCGTTCAAACCAAAGTGCCCAAAAAAGCTAAACTAAGGACCCTGGAACTAAACACCTCCCTCTGCAACTGGATCCTGGACTTCCTGAAAGGCTGCCCCCAGGTGGTGAGGGTATGCAATAACACATCTGCCACACTGATCCTCAACATGGGGTTCCCTCAGGGGTGCGTGGTTAATCCCCTCCTGCACTCCCTATTCACCCACGACTGCGTGGCCAGCTCGCCTCCAACACTATCGTTAAGTTTGCTGACAACACAAAGGTGGTAGGCCTGATCACAGAGAACAATGAGACAGCCTGTAGGGAGGAGGTCAAAGATCTGGCAGTGGGGTGCCAGGACAACAACCTCCCTCAACGTGAGCAAGACAAAGGAGATGATCATGGACTACAGGAAAAGGGAGGCTGAACACACCACAATTCACATCGACGGGGCTGTAGTGGAGCAGTTCGAGAGTTTTAAGTTCCTTGATGTCCACATCACCAACAAACTATCATGGTCCAAACACACCAAGAAAGTTGTGAAGAGGGCACGATGACACCTTTTCCCCCTCCAGAGACTGAAAAAAATGTGGCTCGGGTCTCCAGATCCTCAAAAAGTTCTGCACCATTGAGAGTATCCTGACTTGTTGAATCACCACCTGGTATGGCAACTGCTCGGCATCTGACCATAAGGCACTACAGAGGGCCAAGTTTTCTGCCATCCAGGATCTACACTAACATTCAAAAGTATGGGGTCACTTAGAAATGTCCTTGTTTTGAAAGAAAAGCCATTTTTTTTGTCCATTAGAATAACATCAAATTGATCAGAAGTACAGTGTAGACCTCGTTAATGTTGTAAATGACTATTGTAGCTGGAAATGGCTGATTTGTTACAGAATCTCTACATAGGCATACAGAGGCCCATTATCAGCAACCATGACTCCTGTGTTCCAATGGCACGTTGTTAGCTAATCCAAGTTTATCATTTTAAAAGGTTAATAAATCATTAGAAAACCTTTTGAAATTATGTTAGCACAGCTGAAAACTGTTGGGTTGTTTAAAGAAGCAATAAAACTGGCCTCCTTTAGACTAGTTGAGTATCTGGAGCATCAGCACTTATGGGTTAGATTACAGGCTCAAAATGGCCTCGGTGCACAACTGAGCAAGAGGACAAGTACGTCTAGTTTGAGAAACAGACGCCTCATGAGTCCTTAACTGGCAGCTTCATTAAGTAGTACCCGAAAAAACACCAGTCTCAACGTCAACAGGCAACTTCGGGATGCTGGCCTTCTTTTTATTTATTTATTTTACCTTTATTTAACTAGGCACGTCAGTTAAGAACAAATTCTTATTTTCAATGACGGCCTAGGAACAGTGGGTTAACGTTAACCCACTGTTCCTAGGCCGTCATTGAAAATAAGAATCTTGCCGAGGTTCAGCTTGAGGTGATGATCCGTCATCCACACTGATATGTCTGCCAGACATGCAGAGATGCGATTCGCCACCTGGTCATCAGAAGGGGGAAAGGAGAAGATTAATTGTGTGTCGTCTGCATAGCAATGATAGGAGAGACCATGTGAGGTTATGACAGAGCCAAGTGACTTGGTGTATAGCGAGAATAGGAGAGGGCCTAGAACAGAGCCCTGGGGGACACCAGTGGTGAGAGCGCGTGGTGAGGAGAAAGATTCTCGCCACGCCACCTGGTAGGAGCGACCTGTCAGGTAGGACGCAATCCAAGCGTGGGCCGCGCCGGAGATGCCCAACTCGGAGAGGGTGGAGAGGAGGATCTGATGGTTCACAGTATCGAAGGCAGCCGATAGGTCTAGAAGGATGAGAGCAGAGGAGAGAGAGTTAGCTTTAGCGGTGCGGAGCGCCTCCGTGATACAGAATCCCTAATCTGGTGGTCCCAGCGCGCACGACCCACGTGGAGTTCCAGGTCTCCGGTAGCCTCTGGAACTGCCGATCTGCGGCCAACAAGGCAGAGTTCATCTCAGCCTATGCCTCCCTCCAGTCCCTCGACTTCTTGGCACTGACGGAAACATGGATCACCACAGATAACACTGCTACTCCTACTGCTCTCTCCTCGTCCGCCCACGTGTTCTCGCACACCCCGAGAGCTTCTGGTCAGCGGGGTGGTGGCACCGGGATCCTCATCTCTCCCAAGTGGTCATTCTCTCTTTCTCCCCTTACCCATCTGTCTATCGCCTACTTTGAATTCCATGCTGTCACAGTTACCAGCCTTTTCAAGCTTAACATCCTTATCATTTATCGCCCTCCAGGTTCCCTCGGAGAGTTCATCAATGAGCTTGATGCCTTGATAAGCTCCTTTCCTGAGGACGGCTCACCTCTCACAGTTCTGGGCGACTTTAACCTCCCCACGTCTACCTTTGACTCATTCCTCTCTGCCTCCTTCTTTCCACTCCTCTCCTCTTTTGACCTCACCCTCTCACCTTCCCCCCCTACTCACAAGGCAGGCAATACGCTCGACCTCATCTTTACTAGATGCTGTTCTTCCACTAACCCCATTGCAACTCCCCTCCAAGTCTCCGACCACTACCTTGTATCCTTTTCCCTCTCGCTCTCATCCAACACTTCCCACACTGCCCCTACTCGGATGGTATCGCGCCGTCCCAACCTTCGCTCTCTCTCCCCCGCTACTCTCTCCTCTTCCATCCTATCATCTCTTCCCTCTGCTCAAACCTTCTCCAACCTCCAACCAAATCTCCTGATTCTGCCTCCTCAACCCTCCTCTCCTCCCTTTCTGCATCCTTTGACTCTCTATGTCCCCTATCCTCCAGGCCGGCTCGGTCCTCCCCTCCCGCTCCGTGGCTCGACGACTCATTGCGAGCTCACAGAACAGGGTTCCGGGCAGCCGAGCGGAAATGGAGGAAAACTCGCCTCCCTGCGGACCTGGCATCCTTTCACTCCCTCCTCTCTACATTTTCCTCCTCTGTCTCTGCTGCTAAAGCCACATTCTACCACTCTAAATTCCAAGCATCTGCCTCTAACCCTAGGAAGCTCTTTGCCACCTTCTCCTCCCTCCTGAATCCTCCTCCCCCTCCCCCCCCCCTCCTCCCTCTCTGCAGATGACTTTGTCAACCATTTTGAAAAGAAGGTCGACGACATCTGATCCTCGTTTGCTAAGTCAAACGACACCGCTGGTTCTGCTCACACTGCCCTACCCTGTGCTCTGACCTTGTTCTCCCCTCTCTCTCCAGATGAAATCTCGCGTCTTGTGACGGCCGGCCGCCCAACAACCTGCCCGCTTGACCCTATCCCCTCCTCTCTTCTCCAGACCATTTCCGGAGACCTTCTCCCTTACCTCACCTCGCTCATCAACTCATCCCTGACCACTGGCTACGTCCCTTCCGTCTTCAAGAGAGCGAGAGTTGCACCCCTTCTGAAAAAACCTACACTCGATCCCTCCGATGTCATCAACTACAGACCAGTATCCCTTCTTTCTTTTCTCTCCAAAACTCTTGAACGTGCCGTCCTTGGCCAGCTCTCCCGCTATCTCTCTCAGAATGACCTTCTTGATCCAAATCAGTCAGGTTTCAAGACTAGTCATTCAACTGAGACTGCTCTTCTCTGTATCACGGAGGCGCTCCGCACTGCTAAAGCTAACTCTCTCTCCTCTGCTCTCATCCTTCTAGACCTATCGGCTGCCTTCGATACTGTGAACCATCAGATCCTCCTCTCCAGCCTCTCCGAGTTGGGCATCTCCGGCGCGGCCCACGCTTGGATTGCGTCCTACCTGACAGGTCGCTCCTACCAGGTGGCGTGGCGAGAATCTGTCTCCTCACCACGCGCTCTCACCACTGGTGTCCCCCAGGGCTCTGTTCTAGGCCCTCTCCTATTCTCGCTATACACCAAGTCACTTGGCTCTGTCATAACCTCACATGGTCTCTCCTATCATTGCTATGCAGACGACACACAATTAATCTTCTCCTTTCCCCCTCTGATGACCAGGTGGCGAATCGCATCTCTGCATGTCTGGCAGACATATCAGTGTGGATGACGGATCACCACCTCAAGCTGAAACTCGGCAAGACGGAGCTGCTCTTCCTCCCGGGGAAGGACTGCCCGTTCCATGATCTCGCCATCACGGTTGACAACTCCATTGTGTCCTCCTCCCAGAGCGCTAAGAACCTTGGCGTGATCCTGGACAACACCCTGTCGTTCTCAACTAACATCAAGGCGGTGGCCCGTTCCTGTAGGTTCATGCTCTACAACATCCGCAGAGTACGACCCTACCTCACACAGGAAGCGGCGCAGGTCCTAATCCAGGCACTTGTCATCTCCCGTCTGGATTACTGCAACTCGCTGTTGGCTGGGCTCCTGCCTGTGCCATTAAACCCCTACAACTCATCCAGAACGCCGCAGCCCGTCTGGTGTTCAACCTTCCCAAGTTCTCTCACGTCACCCCGCTTCTCCGCTCTCTCCACTGGCTTCCAGTTGAAGCTCGCATCCGCTACAAGACCATGGTGCTTGCCTACGGAGCTGTGAGGGGAACGGCACCTCAGTACCTCCAGGCTCTGATCAGGCCCTACACCCAAACAAGGGCACTGCGTTCATCCACCTCTGGCCTGCTCGCCTCCCTACCACTGAGGAAGTACAGTTCCCGCTCAGCCCAGTCAAAACTGTTCGCTGCTCTGGCCCCCCAATGGTGGAACAAACTCCCCCACGAAGCCAGGACAGCGAGTCAATCACCACCTTCCGGAGACACCTGAAACCCCACCTCTTTAAGGAATACCTAGGATAGGATAAAGTAATCCTTCTCACCCCCCCCCCCCCTCCCCTTAAAAGATTTAGATGCACTATTGTAAAGTGGCTGTTCCACTGGATGTCATAAGGTGAATGCACCAATTTGTAAGTCGCTCTGGATAAGAGCGTCTGCTAAATGACTTAAATGTAAAATGTTAAATGTAAGATTAAGGACGTGGTCCGTAGACACTTGTAACCAGGATATCCCACTGTTACCTACATGTTTTTTAAATTAACCTAGTATTTAGAAGGCAAAACTCACTTTTAATTAAAAGAAACCAGATATATTCATTGATATACCTATCAAAAACATTCAACAAAACATACAAAAACACAAGGCCGTGAGCAAAAGTAGATATATTAAAACCTTACATAGCACCTCTTGCACTTACTACGGAAATTACCCTTTTTGTGGATATGTATCAGTGGACTTTCTTATGAATTTGGAATCACAGCATATACAGGTAAACCATCCTTACGAAAACCATGGCAAGCGTAACCATCTCCAGGGACCACTCCATATAGGCAGTTCGGATTACCAAAGGGGCAGTCAAGGGGTCCACCAACCGCATTGCATAACCGTCCATTTTCATCAGTATAGTGGCCTGGGCTACCCGGCACAGGATTAACTATCGGAGGGTCAGCTCTACTTAAAGACATCTGTTTAACCGTTGTCTGGATCACAAGTGATTTCACCAAGGGTAAAACACAATAAAATACAATACCCAGAGCCAATAACCCCCCGCCCAGCATAATGGCCATCCTAGCAAACATAGCTCCCCATTTTCCCAATGCTAAATCCAACCAATCCCAAACATGAGAGTCAAACCCAGCATTTGCCTTAACCTCTGCTCGTAAACCTTTAAGTTTAGCCATAGCGATTGCAAAGGATCCATTAGGCGCAGTGTTATTGGGAATAAAGGTGCAACAATCATCCCCGAACATAACACAAACTCCACCATTCTCTGCCAAAAGCCAATTGAGAGCCTGTCTATTTTGCCAAGACATTTTACTGTTCCCCCAACGCCGTTAGAGCCGAGTCAGTATAGTTAATGAATCTCTTTTGGTTATAGAATATATAATTAATCCACTCTAAGTTCGTATTTGGTGTTATCCACAAAAATATAGATTAAAATCCAGATTTAACTTAATCTCTTGCCTTGAACTCCCGAGGTACCCCTCTAGGCTGTCCAATTGCATCAAGGTATACCTCAGAGTCTTTCTCATACGCCCTCTTAACTCTAGGGTTAACATAGTCACCATGGGGTGACTTAATAATGGTAACCTGTTGAATTGCTCTAACTAAGGCACAAAGACCAGTCCATCCATCTGGCAGTACATTCAACAGTTTGTTTTTTCCACACATCCAGAAACTATCCGCAATACCTCTGTCCTGATTTTTTAGTATAATAAGAGATGGCGCAACCTGAGTTATTGTACCACACAACCCTTTTCTATTTGCTATCAACCCTTTATCTTTAATTCTACGAACCCCTGCAGTCTCTAGTACCCAAATAGTATCACATTCTACAGTGGTGTTTCCTACATCAATTCCATCGGTGTTATGGCTATAAAAACATTCATATTTTCCTTTAACCACAGTACTTCCGTCTAATTGAGGTCCATTTAATTCAGTTCTAATGTCAAAGGCAGCACAATCCTTGTCTCCCAACCCAGTCTCATTTAATATGGTTCTGCCTCTAGTGCTCCCTCGAGCAATCCTACATTCTATGTCACACAAGGGAATAGAATACTTTCTGTTGATACAATGATCATTTTTCCAATTTACACAGTTTTTAAATGATGCTGGTTCAGGAACTATTATGAGATCCGACAAAGGTGATTTACTACAAAAAATACAATTGTCCATTCTGTGTTTGTTTGCTGTATACTTCGCCCGTTTGTACCATTCATTTGTGATCTCTTCTTCCTGTGTGGTGTCCTTGAGTGGTTCTGAGTCTGATATGTCTATGTCTGTCATCTTTGCAATGTTCTTGTCTTGATGTAGGTCATTAGAGTTTGTCAAATAAAATCCAAATCTCATTAAAGAATCCTTTTGGTTCTGATGTGTCAGGTGTCTTTGTGGTTACCGTGGTCTGCTTGGTAAGAGCAGTTGATGTCATCTTAGTGGTAGTTGCTGTGGTCATCACAGCAGCCGCCACCATTGTTGTCATTGCTTTGGTTGTCACCAGCTGTTTTTGTTCAGGTGCTGGCGTAGGACCCAATTTAACATATTTGTAACTGTTTCCTTCACTCAGTCCTGTTCTTGCTATTTCAATGACAAATTCTTCACCTTCTGCTGGTGTTATCTCGTTCATGATAAACTCCCAGCCTTCCTCATATTTAATTAATGTCAGGTCACATCCATTGGGGTCCCAAACAACTTCTCCCTTTGTTATATGATGCGTCCATCCACAGAGTGGCACCTCCGGTAGAGGTTTCTTCTTCCATACAGAAACTGTCCTTTGTTCCCCTGGTTCTGTTAGAATTTGTGGCTGAACATTAAACTTAAACCTGTCAAAAAATCCTTTCTTTTCACCTCGTTCGACAGGTTCCTCTCTTCTCTTTCTGTTTTTATCATTTATCTTGATCGTGAGTGCATGCATCATCTTCGTATTGTCCTCGGTTGTTTTTACTCTATCATTGTCACTGTTCTTTTGTGTTCCTAATTTCAATTGTTCATTATGGAGACCAGGTAAGAGCTGAAAAGTTAATTGTGGGGAAATCCCCATTTCTTTCATCTTGCAGGATTTCTGTTCTTCCTTGCACGATTTCTCCTTCTGCTCTTGGTAAGGCTTCTCCTCCACTTTCTTCGCCTGTTGTTCTCGGTAAGGTTTCTCCTCCACTTTCTTCGCCTGTTGTTCCCTCCTCAGGCCGAACTGGGCTTCCATCTGGGAAGGCGTCCATTTCAGGGAAGAGATGTTCCCATTCTTTAGGCGATACCTCGAGGTCCCACTGTAGAGGGCTTCCGTCAACAAGGTCTGCCCCAACAGGTCCCATCAGGAGTAGCAGACATGTCCCCCCCACTTCTGGGCTTTCTGGCCGTGCTGGAGGAAACTTTGGTTGTTTGTCTCTTTTCTTTTCAGGCTCTTTTCCCCTGGTTCTTCTTCTGAGTGCGTTAGTTGGCGCACTTGTCGTATCTTGGCTTGTATCTGGTCTGCCATTTTCTTGATTCCTCTCTGGCGCTTTGATCGTTTCCGCTGCTCCTGCTCCTTCCGGGCTCCCGCCTGGTGAATCAGCATCCTCTGTGGCCTCATCTCTATATGGTTGTATCCTTCTCTCTGTCGGGACTCGGGTGCAGTGGTTTAGATGATACCACGTCTTGCTTCCTTTCACTTGGACGGCCGTGTTTGTGGCTGTTGCCACCTCGTGGGGTCCTTCTCTCCTCGGCTGATCCCACTTCCTTCGGAACACTCGAACGTAGACTAGATCTCCTGGTATCACTGGGAGAGGTCATTCTGGTCCCCTTGGATCATCAGATGTGGAACCTCTCATCCTGGTTCAGGTTTCTGCCTTATTTCTGTGGGGCATTCAGACTTAGAGATTTATGGCCTCTGTTCTATGATTACAACATACATTCTCTTACTTCCATCACTCATCACACAAACTGACATTCCAGCTGAAGCTGGCGAACCCTTCTCCATCTGGTTTCCTAAACATAAGACTTGGAAAACAAAGGACAAAACATAACAGTATTGACAATGTTATGTGTTATGCATGACTGTAATCATGGATACTTAAATCTGAGACCATGACAATTCCCACTCTCTCTTCACCTGACTCTATGCCTCCAGGATACTTTTCTGCTGGACTCCACAAAAATGGAAGCCCTAATTAGCTTCCTCGTGCTTTTATATAGTCTTCCCCTTTTGGCCGCAGGTTCTGAGAGGTGTTCCCAAATCATGTCATTCTATACTTAGTTCTGCTCTATTTCAAATGATAAACATGTGCATAACCTTAATCAACATTATTTCTTCTTGAAGTAATTCAACACTGAATGGGCTTTCACATCGAGCCTTCGACATGTTGTTTAGAGTACAACTACCCTAACATCTATCCTTTTTTACATTATACATTAACAAATAAAACAAGTAACTCCCAAAGTCAACCCAGTATGTCTACAGTGGAATCTAGTCTTTCTCTCTCTCTCTCTCTCTCTCTCTCTTGTTTCACGTCCTCTGTCATGGTGTTTTCAAGCTCACCCATTATTCAGCTGGACCTTACTTCTTGTGAAACTTATGCACCCACCAAAAAGAGACATGACGATCTTTACCACTGCAGGTGCTGTAAGAAATATATCCCCAGCCTGGTGTATCTTGATGTACACTCAGTCTCCAGAATTCAGCCCATGCCCTTCCATCTGGCCTCTTATGTGCTGTTTTTTTTCCTGGGGACATACACAATAACACATGGGTTATTTCCTGATAACAGACTTTCTTCTTATAGCAGGATCACTAAATCTTAATTTTTAAATAACAGCCCTATGTAAACATTCTGTCTCAAATACCTGGCCTCTTGCCACAAAAATATTCATAATGATAGCCAAATTATGGTCCCTACAACAACTGCTGTAAGAATAACATGTAATCAGTCAAGTGTCTTCCAGTTGGAAGAATATCCAATCCTAACAAAACTAAGTCCTAAGCTTCTTAAACTTTTGCTCTAGTGTTCAAAATGCCACTACTTATTACATTTACCATAATCTAGGTATGTGTTAATGTTCTATTTAACTTTTAGAATTGTACCTATATTTTATATCCCTATATTTTTACAAGACCAACTGTCCTTCCTTTTCTGTGAATTATCTTGTCTTTTAATATACATTGTTTCTAGAAATAACACCCCTCCGCTACCATGACCTTCATATATGAGCCCCCAATGTAGTTAGTTTTTCTAAACCATAACACATAAGTCACTAGTCCTAATTTCCTTCCATAGTTTGATACATACTTAAACATTCTCAAATCATTTTAGTCAATTTATATCAGTCTCTCCTCAGGAAAAATATACACACTTATTTTAAATGATAATAACTGCATATTTGCAATAAATTACCACTATTTGTAATGTAATTAAACCTGAGGAAAACGTCCATCCGTTTCGTTCTACGCCCATATTGGTCTCTTTCTTCTTCATCCTTGGGTGTTATCACACAACAGACTATACTTTTTATTCAATTACTTATGTCATTCCAATATATCACTCCAATTACAATGATATTTAAAATAAAATAAACAAAAACCTTTAATCTAATATTCTGCAAGTTCTGTCAATCAACCTGTTTTAGGATTAGTTTCCAGAGCTTCCCTAGGCCTCGTAAATTTAAACAGTCCTATATCCAAAACATAACTAAATGTTTTTTTTAATAAATTGTCCAACCCAATATTCAGGATAACAGTCCTTAGTGCTTACTTTAACTCAAATTTGACCTTCTCAATTCAATACATCATCCCTTTAATAATTAACATTATACTAAAAACTTTTAATACCAGTAATATCTATTTTACCATGCGCCCATTTGCCTCTGTTTTTCTGTCATGAGTGGCCTGGTAATAAAAGGTCATTAACCCAATCCCCTTTAGTCTTTCTTCTCCCAGACACATATCATTCCAGATACAGTTCACAGGTTATCAGACACAGTTACCCCTCACTATTCAGCCAGTAGGGTGGGTTTGAGTTTCACGCACACTTGTTGTGGTGATAATCTCTCCCAAGCATTAATGCATTCTGACATCACATTTCCATGATAACTCCCTTATTCTACTGGCGATCTCTCAGACGAATTTATAGATTATTTAGTTATCAACATAACCCTTGCAGAAATCCCCACTCCAATAAACTATTTGGAGTAACTGTTATCCCTTGTTAACATATATTTCCATTTTAGATTTTATATGTAGAATGAACAAAGCACATTTTGTATTTACCCAAAGACCATAACCCCAGGGAACTGATCATCTCTCCTATGAACCCATGTTAAATAAAAATAAACCTATTTGAATAACTAGTCAATTCAAGAAATAATAGAATTTCAAAGTGATGGTACACTTTGAATAGAGACTAGTGTTTCTCAATCAATTTATAATTAAATCCCATCTGTTCCAACAATTTCTAGTGAAGTTGATCAGTCTTCACGGGAAATTCTTAGGGTTCAGGGCATTTGACACCATTAAAATGATTCCACTCTCTTCTCTTCAGAAACAACTTAAATACATTTTCAAAAACATTTCCATCCTTCTGCATACCCAATTTGAAACTGAACTGAAAAAACCCTTCCAAAGGAAATCCACTATCGCATATAGGCCAAGAATACACATGAGCTGGCCTCACTTATCCGGAACTCCAGTTATAGCCTTGTCCAGATACTGAGACTTTTTTTTAAAGTGGCCGAAATATCTCTAACTGCTTTCCTCAGTACCACAGTTTCCAATGACATTTTGACCAGAGAAAATGTAACCCCAACCGGTTTGTTCTGAGATTTTATTGGAGCCCGTAACTATGCCATGTAGCCACTCTGTGTATTTGCACTGTTTCAAGGGGACTGTGGAATTTACGAGTTTGTGCTGTCCCCTCTGCCGGCTGCGAGTATCCAGCTGGGCCGGTAAACAGTCCCGGGAGAAAAGCCTAGTGAACATCGAACTTTGGGAAATATGGGAGAAAATTATGTACATATATGAAGGAACATAATACTGTAACACAAGAGAGAGATACACTTATAGAGTGCATTTGCCATTCTGGTAAAATACATTGTCTATTGTATAGGAGAGGAGACCAGAGGAGGCCATAGATGTATAGGACAGCTGGAAACACTAAAAATGCAGACACATAGTCTGCTGATCTTAGACAACCACATGAAGAGAAGGAGACACATAGGCGCCAGGACAGCTGGACATACCAAGGTCAGAGGGATATACAAAGGAGGGGGTCAGCCAAATGACCAACTGATGGATTATAGACATAGCCCACATATTTTTTAAGACAGCTGGAACACTAAAACTGTGAATGTGTCCGAGTATTAAATATATCGGCGGGCATGGCTTTGCATTGTTGCCCTAATCCACTAGTGGATATGTGTTAGGAAATTATGATTAATATGACTGAACAAATCATTTTAAATGGAACTGTAAGTAAACTTATACTCTGTTATATTATATCTGATTAACAATATGAGTTCATAAGAAGAAATTGTGTGACAGGACAAGGAGGAATAGAATGTTAATGAACACCATTCCAACTGGGTAGGAACAAATGTGTTGTAGACTGTGTAAACACATAAGGTTGTTAACCTATGGTTGACCCAACCTGAAACTTAGCTCTGGGGTTTTTAGATTAGGCAGAGGGTGCATTCCTAGGGTTTCTGTTAATTAAACCTGTCAGTTCAGTGGTGATCGATAATGTTGAGGAGTCAAAAGTTATCTGGGAGTGTGTTAGTAAGATAGAATGAACTTTTCACCTTACTTTGTCCTGTCGAGAGGGGGGTTTCGTTTAAGACAGTGAAATGACGTCATGATCTGTATTTAAACTGATGCTTTTGCTTTGAGTGGTAGCGCGCTCCGATAATAAATTCTATTACCTATTATTTAAAGACTGGTCTGCGTCTATTTTATGCAACAAGAAATCTTACAATTTCTCATAAAATAGATGAAGGGCTTTCAATTGATGAAAGCACATTGGCATAATTAAATTATACTAACAATATGGCAGACCCTGTCGCCGCCATTTTCATTGGTCTCTTCCTACCAAAGATGGTGGATAAATGAAGATAAGTTACTCAGGCCGTTTACCATTGAAAACCATTGTCAGTTCCGATCTTCGTAAGGGGGTGGTGCCAATAGATACCAGCGTAATATCAACTGGGTCTGGTCTACTTAGTTCATTGATCCATGCACATACCTTTTGTGCTCAAAACAAAAAAAAGGCACCCCCTCAAAAAAATGTCCCACTGCCACGATCAGGAACTTGTTCAGCAATTATTACAATGAAAGGGGAAAGCAGCACAATATGATGAGTATAAAGTATTTTGCTAAATTATTTTGAACTGGAATAAATTATGCACTTACTAACAATGACCAACACAATTCCAGTCAAAATTGAAGATTGAAATAAATAAATACTGTGGCCTACCATTACTATAGCCAACCCAAATGTTACCACTATCATGTATTAAAACTTTTACCAGCGACCCTCAAAAGGGAGTAACAAAAAAAACATGTGACCCCCGCGCATGCACGCGCGTCTGCAGATGCGAACATGCGCGCAGAATTGCTTCCCAAATGTATGTCATTACCACCATAAACGGTGATGCTGTTTCAAAACGCAAACTAGGCTACAAAAATAAATGGAATTTTACACCTGCAATTTGAAGCTTAAATTCATTCATGTTAGCAGCCAATATCAAGTAGGGATATATCATGTCACTTCTCTGAGGTCCAGAGCAAGCAAAATCATACAGACTACTTATTGCAGAGGTTGCAGGATTGGATGGATATTTACCTTGATTTAATGGATGGAGAGGATCTTCTTAATGCTTGCACCGTGCCTGCCTGCAGACTGCTAGTTCAAGCTGCCAGCCTGGAAGCCCTGTTCTTTCTCACAAATAACGTAATAAATTTACCAGAATATGTTACATCTTCATCGCATAAAATTGAAGGTAGCTGCTCATCTTTAGGCACATAGCCAGTAGCCACCCAAACTAGGCCAATCTGAAATATGAAAATTGTCAATCAAATCGTCAGGTAGCCTATTTTTCTGGCTATGAATGAGTAGTACATTTCTAAATTGTATTTTAATTCGGATGTTAACGTAGGCATACTTGTTTTTGCCAGGCAAAACTAGAGGAAATTAAACAAGGTGCACCAATGGTGATGACTGGTCATTGTCAACAATCAAAATGCGCTTTTTGGTTCTGACGCATAGATGAAAATGGTTTTGAATACCACCACCGAAAAGGGCACTTTGGAGACAAAGGGGAGTTTTCTCTACACAGGTAGAGCCCTATCTGTGCCTGGTTGACTGTAATTTAACCCCTCAAAAATGAGGGAGTGGGGTGTCTCTCTTCCATCTCTGTCCCTATCTCTATGTTTGAAAACAATCCCCCCCCCCAGTCACTCAATGCATCAACGACAGCAGAGGAACACAAATTGTGTGTGCTTGATTTATTTTACCGGATTAGCGGAGTTCGCGCCTTCGAATAGCCTGCACACGCTAAGACCCTAGGGCAGGGTTTCCCAAACTCGGTCATCGGGAACCCAATGGGTGCACATTTGGGTTTTTGCCCTAGGGCTACACAAGTGATTCAAATAATGAACAAATTATCAATCTTTGATCATTTGAATCAGCTGTGTAGTGTTAGGGCAAACAAATAAATGTGCAACCCTTAGGGTCCTGAGGACCGAGTTTAGGAAATGCAAACGCCACTTACCCAGCACACCACATGTACTAAATAATCCTACATAGTACCACAGTGTGAATCACAATACCTATAAAACCTAGCAGTCATCCAAGGAAATGGTTCATATCGTTTTTCCACCATTCATTTTTCCCATAGGTGATTTTAGTAACACTTAAAATAAGCACTGTGTTTTGTGTAGGTTTACCCTAGTGTGATGTTTTGATAACCATGTAAAATTCTCTTATACAAGGTGACTTTTATCAATATATCTAATCAAACTTTATTTGTCACAACCCCCGAATACAACAAGTGTAGACCTTACCGTGAAATGCTTACTTTTACAAGCCCAACAATGCAGTTCAAGAAGAGTTAAGAAAATATTTGCCAAATAAACAAAAGTAAAACATAAAAAGTAACACAATAAAATAACAATAATGAGGCTATATACAGGGGGTACCGGTATCTGTCACGTTCTGACCTTTATTTTCTGTGTTTTGTATTTAGTTAGTATGGTCAGGGTGTGAGTTGGGTGGGCAGTCTGTTTGTTTTTCTATGTTTTGGTTATTTCTATGTTTCGGCCTAGTATGGTTCTCAATCAGAGGCAGGTGTCATTAGTTGTCTCTGATTGAGAATCATACTTAGGTGGCCTGGGTTTCACTGTGTGTTTGTGGGTGATTGTTCCTGTCTCTGTGTGTGCACCAGATAGGACTGTTTTTGAGTTTTCACATTTCTTGTTTTTGTTAGTTTGTTCATGTGTACCTTAAAGCATTAAAAAGTACCATGGACAATTACCACGCCGCGTATTGGTCCTCTGATCCGTTTCGCCTCTCTTCTTCGGAAGAAGAGGAGGAAATTCATTACAGAATCACCCACCAAAATCGGACCAAGCGGCGTGGTAAAGGACAGCGACGACAGCAGCAGCAGCAGCAACAACAGCGGCCAGCATCACAGGAGGAATGGACATGGGAGGATGTATTGGACGGCAAGGGTTGCTACACCTGGGAGGAGATCCTGGCGGGAAAGGATCGCCTTCCATGGGAACAGGTGGAGGCAGCTAGGAAAGCAGAGCTGGAGGCAGCGAAAGCTGAGCGGCGGCAATATGAGGAGCCAGCACGGCAGTGCGACAGGTACGAGAGGCAGCCCCAAATTTTTTTGGGGGGGGGGCACACGAGGTGTGGTACTAAGCCAGGTAGCAGACCTGAGCTCACTCCTCGTGTTCATGATAAGCAGCGCATTACTGGTCAGGCACCGTGTTATGCGGTTAAGCGCACGGTGTCGCCAGTGCGTGTCCATAGCCCGGTGCGCTATAGGGCAGCCCCGAGAGTGCCATGCGAGTGTGGGCATTGAGCCAGGGCGTATGGTGCCTGCTCAGCGGGTCTGGTCGCCGGTACGCAGTCTTGGTCCAGGTTATCCTGCGCCGGCTCTGCGTGCTGTGGCTCCGGGCGCTGGGAGGGTGCAGTGCGTCCTCTGCCTGCGCTCCGCTCGTACCGGGCAACTGTGGGAGTGGAGCCTAGGGGAGAGGTGCGTGTAGTAAGCACTAGATCTCCCGTGCTTACCCACAGCCCGGTTCAACCTGTGCCTGCACTCTGGAGGGTCCGGGCTAGAGTAGTTGTCCAGCCTGGGGAAGTGGTGCCAAGGTTGCGCACCAGAGCTCCAGTGCTCCCCACAGCCCGGTCTTTCAGGCTCCTCCTAACACCAAGCCTCCTGAAGGTCTCCCCAGCCTGGTGGTTCCTGTGGCAGCCCCACGCACCAGGCTGTCTCTCAGTCTCCTCCCTGCAGGTGCTCCCGCCTGTCCGGCGCCGCTGCCGGAGCGTCCCACCTGTCCGGCGCCGCTGCCGGAGCCTCCCGCCTGTCCGGCGCCGCTGCCGGAGCGTCCCGCCTGTCCGGCGCCGCTGCCGGAGCGTCCCCGCCTGTCCGGCGCCGCTGCCGGAGCGTCCCGCCTGTCCGGCGCCGCTGCCGGAGCCTCCCGCCTGTCCGGCGCCGCTGCCGGAGCCTCCCGCCTGTCCGGCGCCGCTGCCGGAGCCTCCCGCCTGTCCGGCGCCGCTGCCGGAGCCTCCCGCCTGTCCGGCGCCGCTGCCGGAGCGTCCCGCCTGTCCGGCGCCGCTGCCTCCTGTGGCAGCTCCATGCACCAGGCTGTCTCTCTGTCTCCTTCCTGCAGGTGCTCCCGCCTGTCCGGCGCCGCTGCCGGAGCGTCCCGCCTGTCCGGCGCCGCTGCCGGAGCGTCCCGCCTGTCCGGCGCCGCTGCCGGAGCGTCCCGCCTGTCCTGCGCCGTTGCCGGAGCGTCCCGCCTGTCCGGCACCACTGCCGGAGCCTCCCGCCTGTCCGGCGCCGCTGCCGGAGCGTCCCGCCTGTCCGGCGCCGCTGCCGGAGCGTCCCGCCTGTCCGGCGCCGCTGCCGGAGCCTCCCGCCTGTCCGGCGCCGCTGCCGGAGCCTCCCGCCTGTCTGGCGCCGCTGCCGGAGCGTCCCGCCTGTCCGGCGCCGCTGCCGGAGCCCCTCAGCCCAGAGGCGCCAGAGCCCCTCAGCCCAGAGGCGCCAGAGCCCCTCAGCCCAGAGGCGCCAGAGCCCCTCAGCCCAGAGGCGCCAGAGCCCCTCAGCCCAGAGGCGCCAGAGCCCCAAGCCCAGAGGCGCCAGAGCCCCTAGCCCAGAGCCCCTGCCCCTCTGTCCAGAGCTTCTGCCCCTCTGTCCCGAGCTGCCCCTCTGTCCAGTGGGGTCATTGAGAGGGGTTGCCATGGTGAGAAAGCCACGGAGGCGGACAATAAAGCGGACTAAGACAATGGTGAAGTGGGGTCCGCGTCCCGCGCCAGAACCGCCACCGCGGACAGACGCCCACCCAGACCCTCCCCTATAGGTCAAGGTTTTGCGGCCGGAGTCCGCACCTTTGGGGGGGTACTGTCACGTTCTGACCTTTATTTTCTGTGTTTTGTATTTAGTTAGTATGGTCAGGGCGTGAGTTGGGTGGGCAGTCTGTTTGTTTTTCTATGTTTTGGTTATTTCTATGTTTCGGCCTAGTATGGTTCTCAATCAGAGGCAGGTGTCATTAGTTGTCTCTGATTGAGAATCATACTTAGGTGGCTTGGGTTTCACTGTGTGTTTGTGGGTGATTGTTCCTGTCTCTGTGTGTGCACCAGATAGGACTGTTTTTGAGTTTTCACATTTCTTGTTTTTGTTAGTTTGTTCATGTGTACCTTAAAGCATTAAAAAGTACCATGGACAATTACCACGCCGCGTATTGGTCCTCTGATCCGTTTCGCCTCTCTTCTTCGGAAGAAGAGGAGGAAATTCATTACAGTATCGAGTCAATTTGCGGGGTTGCAGGTTTGTCGAGGACATTTCTACATTTTGGTAGGGGTGAAGTGACTATGTGCGGCCGATGTGAAATGGCTAGCTAGTTAGCGGTGGTGCGCGCTAATAGTGTTTCAGTCGGTGACGTCACTCGCTCTGAGACCTAGAAGTAGTTGTTCCCCTTGCTCTGCAAGGGCCGCGGCTTTTGTGGAGCGATGGGTATCGATGCTTCGTGAGTGACTGGTTGACGTGTGCAGGGTCCCTGGTTCGAGTCCAGGTTGGGGCAAGGAGAGGGACGGAAGCTATATTGTGACCCCTCAGGTGGTAAGGGTAGGCAACAATATTTCTGCCACGCTGATCCTCAACACTGGGTTCCCTCAGGGGTATATACTTAGTCCCCTCCTGTCCTCCCTGTTCACCCACAACTGCGTGGCCAAACACAACTCCAACGCGATCATTAAGTTTGTTGACGACACAACATTGGTAGGCCTGATAAGACAGCCTACAGGGAGGAGGTCAGAGACCTGGCAGTGTGGTGCCAGGACAACAACCTCTCCCTCAATGTGAGCAAGACAAAGGAGCTGATCGTGGACTATAGGAAAAGGTGGCCTGAATAGGCCCCCGTTAACATTGACCCGGCTGTGGTGGAGTGGGTTGAAATTGTCAAGTCCTTGGTGTCCACATCACCAACGAGCTATTATGGTCCAAACACACCAAGTCAGTCGTGAAAAGAGGGCACCTCTATTTGCCTGTATTCACTCTCAGATACACCTGGGTAAGCCTACACAAAACACAACTCTTATTTTAAGTGTCTCTACTAAAATTCCCTACAGGAAAAATGTAAAATTGGAACCATTTTGCTGTTTGACCACTAGGTTTTATAGGTATTATGACACCTCCAATGTGGGGCACTATGGGCAGGCAATCTGACTGTGGCAAAGCATTTACTGTGGGTGCCAATAGTACATATGCCTACTGTCCTGGACTTAGAGTTGACGCACGCCTAAAGTTATATTCACTGCTATAATATAAGCTTTTTTCACATATTTATTTTTCAAGAGTTTCCCATATTTTCCCCAAGACACCCCACCCTGGAAATGAATTTATGTTATGATCATTGTTGATTGGAAACTGCCAGTTTGCAAGTGGCTTGAAAAACAATCAGTTACATAACTCAATCAATAATATTTTGCACCTCCTTATACAGTGGGGCAAAAAAGTACTAGTTGAAGTGTACCTATGATGAAAATTACAGGCCTCTCTCATCTTTTTAAGTGGGAGAACTTGCACAATTGGTGGCTGACTAAATACTTTTTTGTCCCACTGTAAATAGAACATATAAAAACAGAAATGGATAGCATACGATAGACACATAGACACAATTTGGATATATAGGTCTAAAAACATTTACAATGAATAGCAAAATCACAATAATCACAAAAATGGCTTGAGACCAAAGTTGAGACCAAAGGAAGCAAGGGTCTTTAAATGAAAGTTTTCGATATTAAGGTAGACATGTTAAAGTTTTTTAGAAACATCCGTTTAATAAGGGAATATTGTAGCTCCCCAAATTGTGATATTTCAACTAAACATGTAGGCTACTCACCTACACATACTCCAACTCCTTTTAGAAGTAAGAGTTATTTTGTACCTCCAGCCAATCACAATCAAATATTGAGACATATTGCAGACACGTTGAAAAATATGTTGGTAATCTCCTTAAGAACAAACATGAGTACATACAGTGCCTTGCGAAAGTATTCGGCCCCCTTGAACTTTGCGACCTTTTGCCACATTTCAGGCTTCAAACATAAAGATATAAAACTCGTGAAGAATCAACAACAAGTGGGACACAATCATGAAGTGGAACGACATTTATTGGATATTTCAAACTTTTTTAACAAATCAAAAACTGAAAAATTGGGCGTGCAAAATTATTCATCCCCTTTACTTTCAGTGCAGCAAACTCTCTCCAGAAGTTCAGTGAGGATCTCTGAATGATCCAATGTTGACCTAAATGACTAATGATGATAAATACAATCCACCTGTGTGTAATCAAGTCTCCGTATGAATGCACCTGCACTGTGATAGTCTCAGAGGTCCGTTAAAAGCGCAGAGAGCATCATGAAGAACAAGGAACACACCAGGCAGGTCCAAGATACTGTTGTGAAGAAGTTTAAAGCCGGATTTGGATACAAAAAGATTTCCCAAGCTTTAAACATCCCAAGGAGCACTGTGCAAGCGATAATATTGAAATGGAAGGAGTATCAGACCACTGCAAATCTACCAAGACCTGGCCGTCCCTCTAAACTTTCAGCTCATACAAGGAGAAGACTGATCAGAGATGCAGCCAAGAGGCCCATGATCACTCTGGATGAACTGCAGAGATCTACAGCTGAGGTGGGAGACTCTGTCCATAGGACAACAATCAGTCGTATATTGCACAAATCTGGCCTTTATGGAAGAGTGGCAAGAAGAAAGACATTTCTTAAAGATATCCATAAAAAGTGTTGTTTAAAGTTTGCCACAAGCCACCTGGGAGACACACCAAACATGTGGAAGAAGGTGCTCTGGTCAGATTAAACCAAAATTGAACTTTCTGGCAACAATGCAAAACGTTATGTTTGGCGTAAAAGCAACACAGCTCATCACCCTGAACACACCATCCCCACTGTCAAACATGGTGGTGGCAGCATCATGGTTTGGGCCTGCTTTTCTTCAGCAGGGACAGGGAAGATGGTTAAAATGGATGGGAAGATGGATGGAGCCAAATACAGGACCATTCTGGAAGAAAACCTGATGGAGTCTGCAAAAGACCTGAGACTGGGACGGAGATTTGTCTTCCAACAAGACAATGATCCAAAACATATAGCAAAATCTACAATGGAATGGTTCAAAAATAAACATATCCAGGTGTTAGAATGGCCAAGTCAAAGTCCAGACCTGAATCCAATCGAGAATCTGTGGAAAGAACTGAAAAATGCTGTTCACAAATGCTCTCCATCCAACCTCACTGAGCTCGAGCTGTTTTGCAAAGAGGAATGGGAAAACATTTCAGTCTCTCGATGTGCAAAACTGATAGAGACATACCCCAAGCGACTTACAGCTGTAATCGCAGCAAAAGGTGGCGCTACAAAGTATTAACTTAACCTCTTCAACCTATGGGGGCGCTATGTCATTATTGGATAAAAAGACGTGCCCGTTTTAAGCGCAATATTTTGTCACGAAAAGATGCTCGACTATGCATGGAATTGACAGCCTTGGAAAGACAAAAACTCTGACTCTATCGTCGATAGATATGTGAATAACACATTGAGGATAGATTCTAAACATCGGTTTGCCATGTTTCTGTCAATATTATGGAGTTAATTTGGAAAAAAGTTTGCGTTTTAATGACTTAATTTTCGTGCCTGGTGCCTAGGGGGTATGTGCCTTTCCCTATTCAGCCTTATGGTGACCTACAAACATGGACTGGAAGAGGTGGGCCCGCCAGAGCCCCTCGTGACTGGAACAACATTCAATGCTGGACCTGTGGGAAGTTGGAGCATGTGAGTTTTCAGTGTGGGGGAAATGGAAGAGGTTACAACAGGTGCAGAAGAAACTTTGGGCCTGGCAGAGGAAGAGGAAACTTTGCTAAGGCACATCATGGAGTGTACTACCCACCACGGCAATAGTATGCTCCTCAACCACAATACCACTCGCCCGGAGCTGGAAATGCTCCCCCGGGGCAACGTATGCCCTATGGACAATGAGGACAAGTTAATGACAGAGGACAGCCATGGCCAATGGGAAATCAGAACACCAACAGTTCTTATTTCCCTCAGAATCAATAATGAAGGTGCCCGACTCCCCTGCTCCAGTGTCCCCAGGACGAATTGAATGATGAAAGAGAAGAGCCAATGGTCACTCTTAATGTTAATGGACATGACCTACCATTTCTAATAGACACTGGAGCCCACTGTTCCTGTTTAGGCAAACCTGGACAAGCTCAGGTTTCCCTGAGCAATTTTTTTATTTGTTTAATTTAACCTTTATTTAACCAGGTAGGCTAGTCGAGAACAAGTTCTCATTTGCAAAAAAATATGTTGTATTAATAGAAGGAGAAGGGCTATAAGACCCTCCCCCACTACATTTATAGGGTCCTGGACCACAGATTACCAATATATGCATTATAAGGTTTAATACTGTTCCACAGTACTTTTCTAGTCTCTGCCTCTTATCAGAAACGGTCTGAGCAGATGTGTGAGCCATTGCAGTCAAAACAGGGTGTCTGTGAGAAAGCGCCTCAAGGCTAAAAGAGACACATAGACACAGACCCCTGCAGGGGAGTAAATAGATAAGAGACAAGTCAGACATACCACTGTAAGCTACACTTGAATGGAAAATTACTGCTGAGCTCTTAGAAAACACTGGACTATTGTTTTCTCCTGCAAGTTTTTAGAACTGTATATGTATGGGCTTGGTCTCATGAGTAGAAGGTGTTGACGTAGGCAGTTACATCACTAGGGGTCGACGGCAACTATATTAAAGCAACTTTAACCTTTTTTATTTTGCAGAACTTACTCTGAAACATACGTGATGTGCTTCCGTTGTTAACTTCTGTCTGCAATTTTTTTTTTTTTTACCTTTATTTAACCAGGCAAGTCAGTTAAGAACTGCATTAATAAAGATTTGATTGATTTACTTAAAGAAGATATTGTCTGACTGCTGATACTTTGTTAGTTACTTTTGATGTTTAGTCGTTAAACACGAATGTTCCACACGAGGACGGTAATTGAAAATATGGAACATTTTCTTCTGCAACGTGACCCTAATGAACTACCTGCATTATAACACTGGCTGAAATAGTACTCACACACAACTATTTCATGTTTCAGGCAGACCCCGCTGTGGTTTGAGCATGCAGCTACATCATTTACTTCACCTGTCATTTAAAAAACAGCTTGTTTTATGTTTGCCTTTGTATAATTTTAAGTATCTTAATTTGATTAAATTACCTTTCACACTTTCATGAAATGTAGGTACGGTATTATAAATAGGTTCTTAGATGTTTATAGAAATGACATATTTATCCCTAGAGAAAATGTATCTGCTGAGCAACTATAAATAGTGTCACAGTTTACAGGTTTGTAGCGGTTCAAATACATGCAAATTATGGTCTGTGGTAAAACTAAACAGCAAAATATCACTGAAAAACTTTACAGCTAGATGAATCAATCATCAGTTCAGTAATTCTGATCGTGTCTGCTTCACAAGTGGATAGTTTTCAAGACTTTCATGCAATGGCCAAGAAAGTGAGGAGCACCAAGAGCATTGTGCAGAGATATTTCATGAGGATTTGCTCATATTGACTGTTCTTTAGAATAGTTGCAATGTGACAGTTTCTAAGGGTTAGCCTATTCTTTGCAATCAGTCCTAGTTAACTTAATAAGACCAGTAGTCATGAGTCAGAGCTTGTGTTTTTTTTTGTTTTTTTTACTTTGTTTTTATTGTAGGATCACAAAGTACAAATAAAGTCAAATAAGAGAACAACAACAAAAAAAGATCTGGCAGTTACAGTGCACTTCATACCTAATAAAACTGACCTGAAACATAGGGATCAGTGGACAGTACATGTTGGAATTGAATAGTATCATGTGTACTTACATTAGCCTATTCCTAGACCTGCCCTTCTTGCTCTTGTCTGAATAATGTTACAGAGCTACTAGTGAAAGAAAAAAATGGTTCCACTCTATGTCTCCCCACTAAATTTAAACACTCAAGGAACTTATCAGGGCTGCATGACAATAATCTAATTTGACTCCCTCATACCATTCCTTTCATCTGTGTAAAAATACTGGATAGGTGAAAGCAATGTGGTGTTGGCCCTTATCCTACCTGGCATATGCTTTTACCAGTCCTGTTTTTTCAGGTCGGTGTAGATGGCGGGAAATTGACAAGAAGGTAGATACCACCTCTACCCCCAATGCCCAGGCCTGGTTCAAGTACTTATGAAATCAATGTATAATTATCTCCATATCCTGGATCTAACTGGACAGATGGGTGAAAGCAAGGGGTTCCATTAACTTTCACAAATCTACTATAGGCCTAACAGACTACCTTGGGGAAAGGGGGAAGTATTCAGAGGGGGCTCCATAGACATTTTCTCTCTGATGTTGTTCGAACAGTGAAATGCTAGAGGGCAGTAATGTGACCCTCTTTGCCTCATAACAGAAAGGCTTCGGGTTACAACCCATCCAGGTGGAGGCAATAATGCACCACTCAGCTGGTTGAACTGCCACTAAAGATAAAATAACGAATCCAATATGGTTGCGACCGTGGCGTGGATGTCATGATGCAACAAAGACTACAAGTGATGATGACAATTTAACAATAGTAGACTAGCGATTTAACATATCAGCCCCCCATCTACGAGATCTCGACACTGGAGAACCTGAATCATGGAGCCAGGCATGATCAAACACAGGCAAAGGATGCAAAGTTTGTTGTGAAAGATGCGAGCTGCATTGTCTACTGTACTTTATGTCCTTCAGAATAGAAACTTGGAGTTGCCTGTCTATCGAAAACATTGTAAAAGGAGTTTACACTCAATTATCATAAAAAATGCACCCTTCAACAGCAGCAGCTGAAGTGATCCAGTTGGGTCGTATTTCCTATGCGCGTGCATTACAGGTACAGCAACTCTATGTTAGGAGACATCTGGATTCTAAAGACAAATTGCACAATGCTCTGCTACTGTGTGAACACCTGCCAGTCTACACCATTAGAACTAGACATTCACCATTCGAAGAGGAGCAAAGACTCAAACTCCTTGGTGCTGAATTCTTTCGTAGCAACCGTGGCGGGTTCATAACTATCCATGGCCCAGGGGAGTTGGTGTGCTACCCAATAATCAACTTGGGCTGCTTCAACAAAAGTGTGAAATGGTATATATTTGAGCTGGAGAGGACTGTCTTCAACCTTTTCAGGAAGTATGTGTTAAAAGCATCCTCCTCCCCAGACACCGGGGTCTTGGAAACAACAAGTGCCATTGGTAGGTTAACCCTTGATTTAAATAACCTTTTTTTTTTGCTATGTTTACACCAACAGGGCTACAATGTGTCATGCTTGATATCACAGTCAAATGTTTCCTCTTTCAGGAATCCATTGTGGGAGATACATAACATTGGCACTCAACTGCAACACAGATATGGGCTGGTTTGAAAACATTGTGGCATTGTTGGCAAAGGTGTCACCTCCCTCAGTCAAGAACTGGGGTGAGATCTCTATATTGAAGAAACCATCCCACGACTGCTGGAAACTTTCAGTGATCAGTTTGACTGCACACTGCTTCATGGATAATATTCTAACAACAATTAAACAATGCACGGTAAATAAAACGTGTATATTTTGATAATCATGATGTTGTTTTCTCTCAATCTCCCGGGCATATCTGTCAGCTAAGAAACTACGTTTCCCACATTGCGCTATGAGGGTGTGAGCCTGCTGTTTTGGTGGTCCCAAATGTAGCCCCGCGACTGAAGGCTACTATTGGTTGTCACTAGTTACCACCACCACAAAGTCAAAATTATGTCTAAACCCCGCTTATTTAAAAAAATATATATCTTCCTAAAATGATTTACAAATATCCATAACCACACTGCTAACCTTATGCCAAACCCTAACCACAAATTAAGACCAAAATATATATATATATATATATTTTTTTTTTTTATGACTTTTTACGACATATCCAATTTTGACGTTGTAGCTGTGGTAACTAGTCCCAACCTCTACTAACTAGTTTACCATAATAAAGACAACTTGAGTGCCAAGATAGGACAAGGCTGGTAAGGATGGGTCAGTATGTTGCTACGCTTGATAACTAGTTATAACTAGCTAGCGTGCTGTTTTCAAGTGTGTTCACGCCATCCAGATGTCCACTGCGGATGATAACATCGTACTACTACTAGTAACTAGCTAGCTCGGTCGCTCAACAACACCACTCTGCACGTCCAGCTAACGTTAGCGAGCTTGCGTCATAACGGTTTGTTAGACAATACATGTATTTTCTTATCTTCTGTTAGCTAGCTATATCTGTTTGCTGAGTTTCGGTAGCCAAAGCAAACACTCACACACAGACAACGCCAAGACCGATACGATAGCTAGGGACGTTATGTCCTGCCTGGCCTATTGCTAGCTTGTGAGTTTGCTAGTTTTGTAGTTAGCTAGCTTGATGTTTTGCTGCACAATATCTTACTATGGAGAACAACGGAGACCTGGACCTAAATTGCCATGCAACTGGGGACGTGCGACTTGATAAGGCTATTTACCAATGGATAACGTGGGATAAGGTCAGTGAGTCAACTGTCAGTGTCATCATCATAGTTAACGAACACTTTTTATTGACGATGTAACTTACTGACTTGGGTTGTCACTTGCCTGGTATGTCAGGTGCAAATGCCTTGTCCTTCAGATCGGTGGTCTTCTGAAATGTGTGTTTGTGTGTCTTTAATAGTGGCAGGTAGCCTAGCGGCTAAGAGCGTTGGGCCAGTATCTGTTTGGTTGCTGGTTCAAATCCCCATGCCGACTAGGTGAACAATCTGTCTGTGCCTTTGAGAAAGGCACCTAACCCTAAGTCGCTCTGCATAAATGACTAAAATGTAAAACATGTTATGGGGGGCAAGACCTATCCTGGTGCCAGATACGTTTGTGCTAACATTCCACTCCTTGTCATTATGCCAAACAGTTTGGCATATGACAAGGAGTGGAATATTAGCACAAATAATCCAGGCAACAATTTTACCAATTTTTCTTATTACCGTACTAATCGCAAAGTACAGAGCCCGGCTCATGCAGCCTCTACTCCACCCCAACACTTGCACTGGAGCCCTAGTTTAGAAAGGCCGTAAAAGCAATGGATATGGCTGACCCCCACTCTCTAAATGTCAGACTTCATAACCTTACTTGGACTGTCAGATCCATTAAGGAGCTGTAAGGGCCCAGATCTATGTCTGTTTAGATTTAAGAGGATATTCTTATATTCTGAGGATATTTAAATGCAGATTGAACAGACAAGATTAGGCTACTTTTAGCAACAGCAAGATTATCTTTTTGGTCAGTTCCAGTGTAGCTCAACCATAATGCTGAAGCAGTTGGTATTGTGTATATTTGACTCAATCTGCAAGCAGTTTTAAATTAAGTGGTGTGCAACTGTGTTGAGTAATGATGTCAGTAAGTGAGTGCTGAATGTGAAGCTAATATATTTTTGGGATGTTCTTTCCCATTCAGAATCCACAGACCAGAGCTCAGATAGAGGCCCTTTTGCTGGATGGGCAAGTTGAGGAGCTGAGGCGTAGGCTCTGCTCCAGGATGGCGTTTGGGACGGCAGGGCTGAGGGCAGCCATGGGTGCAGGCTTTGCCCTCATTAATGATCTGACCATCATCCAGTCCACACAGGTTAATAATAGTTTCCTTCTATGAGCAAACTATTCTGGCACAGGTTATGTTAAAGGTATAGACTCACTCAGCTATTATGACATCATTGTGTACAGCGGAACAACTTCCTGTTTACAGATCTCAACAACAACAACATTGGCTCAGTTCTTCGGTGGCAGTAAATCATCAACCTTCGGTTTATACCTTGTCAGACTATACATACACTCCAGCACAATACTATGCACCTTTTCAATTTGTTTATTAACTGCCAATAACCTCATTTAAGTAGAAGACTACCAAGTAGAAATGTACTTTTAAAATGGAGATAGCCCACAATGGCGCTTTGTATCATTGAGGAGATTCAATTAACCTTGGGTAGGTGTGTTTTGCACTGGGTGAAAGTTGATTCTATTCCATTTTGAACCGGGCTGCCTACTGGGCATGAGCAGGGTGCCCCGTTCAAAGCCCACGGCAAAGTTGGCTCAAAACGAAAGTGACGTAATTAAGCACGTGGAGTAATAACTACCATTGTGTTTTTCACATGCAAAAGTGATTGCTTTTGATGAAAATGCTTTATCTGCCTTCCCAAAGAAAACTAGTTTGAAAATTCAAATATATATTTAATGGAAAAGATATGTTGTATGTTTCTGGACGATGCACCATGCTGCCTTGTTGACAACATGACCAAGCGGTGCAGATTATGGTTTGATTTGAGAAGGGCGCTCCTCCCTCACCGCTTTTGCCCGTTCACGTCACGGGCCATGGACTCAGCACAATCCAATCTGGCCCTTGCAAAAATAGGTGTTCTCTCTTTTCCATCTGTATGGAAACAGCCAATAGTGGCAGCCCTGACAGATTTGAAGGTTGTTGTTGCAGTTGTCTGTAAGCAGGTAGGCATTCCGCTGTGTATGATGTCATATTGCTGATTTGACCTTTTAATTAAGCACTATGCTGTCCAGTGAGTCGGCATAATATATCAATCACAGGTTATTGTAAAACCACTATTTCAATGTTTTAAAATAAACGTGTTAGGCGTAACAGTGGTTTCTATATATTGGTATCAGCCATTTTAAGGTTAACCATTAATGAGATCAATGACTTTAGCATTGAAATATGGTGGTGGAGTCTCTACCTCCCAACAGTTTTTAGATATATAGTTAAGGTTTATATTGAATTGTACACATTTGGGGCAAAACGCTGAATTGTAACATGCATAGGCCTATGTAATTAAATTAAATTTTAAAAATATGAATGTAGAATCCAAGATTACATTTAAGCAGTGTCAAAGGCATTGGGCTGTTGTAGTATATACACGGACATATACAAACATTAAAAACACTTGCTCTTTCCGCGACAGACTGACCAGGTGAATGTTATGATCATTTATTGATGTCACTTGTTAAATCCACTTCAGTCAGTGTAGATAAGGGGAGGAGACCGGTTAAAGAAGGGTTTTTAAGCTTTAAGGTATGGAGTTTGTATGTATGCCATTCAGAGGGTGAATAGGCAATTACAAATTGAGGCTGTTCTGAGGGCGAAAGGGGCGAAAACAATATTAATGTTTGGTATAATCAGTGTATATATACCGTATATACATAAAGTGTAAAAAAAACCCATTAAGGACACCTTCCTAATATTCAGTTGCATCCCCTTTTGCCCTCAGAACAGCCTCAATTCATTGAAGCTTTCAATGGCCCATGTTGCTTCCCACAGTTGTCAAGTTGGCTGGATGTCCTTTGGGTGTTGGATCATTATTGATACACATGGGAAGCTATTGAGCGTGAAAAACCCAGCAGCGTTGCTGTTTTGGACACAAACGGGTACACCTGACACCTACTACCATATCCCTTTCAAAGGCACTTAAATATTTTGTCTTGCCCATTCACCCTCTGAGAATGGCAAACCCGACACAATCCATGTCTCAAGGCTTAAAAATCCTTCTTTAACCTGTCTCCTCCCCTAAATCTACACTGATTTTGAAGAGGAGTTTACAGGTGAAATCAATAATGGATCATAGCTTTCACCTGGTCAGTCTGTCATGGAAAGAGCAGGTGTTCCTAATGTTTTTTTTTTAACGCTCGGTGTGTACAGTTGAAGTCAGAAGTTTACATACACCTTAGCCAAATACATTTAAACTCAGTTTTTCACAATCCCTGACATTTAATCCTAGTAAAAATTCCCTGTCTTGGGTCAGTTAGGAGCACCACTTTATTTTTTAAGAATGTGAAATGTCAGAATAATAGTAGAGCAAATGTTTTATTTCAGATTTGATTTCTTTCGTCACATTCACAGTGGGTCAGAAGTTTACATACACTCAATTAGTATTTGGTAGCATTGCCTTTTAAATTGTTTAACTTGGGTCAAATGTTTCGGGAAGCCTTCCACAAGCTTCCCACAATAAGTTGGGTGACTTTTATCCCATTCCTCCTGACAGAGCTGGTGTAACTGAGGCAGGTTTGTAGGCCTCCTTGCTCACACATGCTTTTTCAGTTCTGCCCACAAAATGTTCTATAGGATTGAGGTCAGGGATTTGTGATGGCCACTCCAATAGCTTGACTTTGTTGTCCTTAATTTTGCCATAACTTTGGAAGTATGCTTGGGGTCAGTGTCCATTTGGAAGATCCAATTGTGACCAAGCTTGAACTTCCGGCGCCGACAGAGATGGCCGCCTTGCTTCGCGTTCCTAGGAAACTATGCAGTTTTTTGTTTTTTTACGTGTTATTTCTTACATTAGTATCCCAGGTCATCTTAGGTGTCATTACATACAGTTGAAGAACTACTGAATATAAACTCACCAATCAGTACGACCAAGAATATGATTTTCGCGACACGGATCCTGTGTTCTGCCTTTCAACCAGGACAACGGAATGGATCCCATGCGGCGACCCAAAAAAACGACTCCGTAAAAGAGGGAAACGAAGCGGTCTTCTGGTCAGACTCCGGAGACGGGCACATCGTGCACCACTCCCTAGCATTCTTCTCGCCAATGTCCAGTCTCTTGACAACAAGGTTGAGCCAGCGGGTTTCTCCACGCATCGCGCCGACAGAAACAAACATCTTTCTGGTAAGAAGAGGGGCGGGTGCGTATTCCTTATGGCTAACGAGATGTGGTGTGATCAAAGAAACATACAGAAACTCATATCCTTCTGTTCACCTGATTTAGAATTCCTCACAATCAAATGTCGACCGCATTATCTACCAAGAGAATTCTCTTCGATTATAATCACAGCCGTATATATCCCCCCCCCCCCAAGCAGACACATTGATGGCTCTGAACAAACTTTATTTGACTCTTTGCAAACTGGAATCCATACATCCTGAGGCTGCATTCATTGTAGCTGGGGATTTTAACAAGGCTAATCTGAAAACAAGACTCCCTAAATTGTATCAGCATATCGATTGCGCAACCAGGGCCGGAAAAACCTTGGATCATTGTTACTCTAACTTTCGCGACGCATATAAGGCCCTGCCCCGCCCTCCTTTCGGAAAAGCTGACCACGACTCCATTTTGTTGATCCCTGCCTACAGACAGAAACTAAAATGGGAGGCTCCCACGCTGAGGTCTGTCCAACGCTGGTCTGACCAAGCTGATTCCACACTCCAAGACTGCTTCCATCACGTGGACTGGGACATGTTTCGTAGACAAGGCCAGATAACAACATTGACGAATACGCTGATTCGGTGTGCGAGTTCATTAGAACGTGCGTTGAAGATGTCGTTCCCATAGCAACGATTAAAACATTCCCTAACCAGAAACCGTGGATTGATGGCAGCATCCGTGTGAAACTGAAAGCGCGAACCACTGCTTTTAATCAGGGCAAGGTGACTGCTAACATGACCGAATACAAACAGTGCAGCTATTCCCTCCGCAAGGCTATCAAACAAGCTAAGCGTCAGTATAGAGACAAAGTAGAATCTCAATTCAACGGCTCAGACACAAGAGGTATGTGGCAGGGTCTACAGTCATACAGTCAATCACGGACTACAAGAAGAAAACCAGCCCAATCACGGACCAGGATGTCTTGCTCCCAGGCAGACTAATTAACTTTTTTGCCCGCTTTGAGGACAATACAGTGCCACTGACACGGCCTGCAACGAAAACATGCGGACTCTCCTTCGCTGCAGCCGAGGAGAGTAAAACATTTAAACGTGTTAACCCTCGCAAGGCTGCAGGCCCAGACGGCATCCCCAGCCGCGCCCTCAGAGCATGCGCAGACCAGCTGGCCGGTGTGTTTACGGACATATTCAATCAATCCCTATACCAGTCTGCTGTTCCCACATGCTTCAAGAGGGCCACCATTGTTCCTGTTCCCAAGAAAGCTAAGGTAACTGAGCTTAACGACTAGCACTCACTTCCGTCATCATGACGTGCTTTGAGAGACTAGTCAAGGACCATATCACCTCCACCCTACCTGACACCCTAGACCCACTCCAATTTGCTTACCGCCCAAATAGGTCCACAGACGATGCAATCTCAACCACACTGCACACTGCCCTAACCCAGCTGGACAAGAGGAATACCTATGTGAGAATGCTGTTCATCGACTACAGCTTGGCATTCAACACCATAGTACCCTCCAAGCTCGTCATCAAGCTCGAGACCCTGGGTCTCGACCCTGTGCAACTGGGTACTGGACTTCCTAACGGGCCGCCCCCAGGTGGTGAGGGTAGGCAACAACATCTCCACCCCGCTGATCCTCAACACTGGGGCCCCACAAAGGTGCGTTCTGAGCCCTCTCCTGTACTCCCTGTTCACCCACGACTGCGTGGCCACGCACGCCTCCAACTCAATCATCAAGTTTGCGGACGACACAACAGTGGTAGGCTTGATTACCAACAACGACGAGACGGCCTACAGGGAGAAGGTGAGGGCCCTCAGAGTGTGGTGTCAGGAAAATAACCTCACACTCAACGTCAACCAAACTAAGGAGATGATTGTGGACTTCAGGAAACAGCAGAGGGAACACCCCCCCCTATCCACATCGATGGAACAGCAATGGAGAGGGTAGTAAGTTTTAAGTTCCTTGGCATACACATCACAGACAAACTGAATTGGTCCACTCACACAGACAGCATCGTGAAGAAGGCGCAGCAGCGCCTCTTCAACCTCAGGAGGCTGAAGAAATTTGGCTTGTCACCAAAAGCACTCACAAACTTCTACAGATGCACAATCGAGAGCATCCTGGCAGGCTGTATCACCGCCTGGTACGGCAACTGCTCCGCCCTCAACCGTAAGGCTCTCCAGAGGGTAGTGAGGTCTGCATCTCCGGGGGCAAACTACCTGCCCTCCAGGACACCTACACCACCCGATGTTACAGGAAGGCCATAAAGATCATCAAGGACAACAACCACCCGAGCCACTGCCTGTTCACCCCGCTATCATCCAGAAGGCGAGGTCAGTACAGGTGCATCAAAGCTGGGACCGAGAGACTGAAAAACAGCTTCTATCTCAAGGCCATCAGACTGTTAAACAGCCACCACTAACATTGAGTGGCTGCTGCCAACACACTGACACTGACTCAACTCCAGCCACTTTAATAATGGGAATTGATGGGAAATGATGTAAAATATCACTAGCCACTTTAAACAATGCTACCTAATATAATGTTTACATACCCTACATTATCCATCTCATATGCATACGTATATACTGTACTCTATATCATCTACTGCATCCTTATGCAATACATGTATCACTAGCCACTTTAACTATGCCACTTTGTTTACATACTCATCTCATATGTATATACTGTACTCGATACCATCTACTGTATCTTGCCTATGCTGCTCTGTACCATCACTCATTCATATATCTTTATGTGCATATTCTTTATCCCCTTACACTGTGTATAAGACAGTAGTTTTGGAATTGTTAGTTAGATTACTTGTTGGTTATTACTGCATTGTCGGAACTAGAAGCACAAGCATTTCGCTACACTCGCATTAACATCTGCTAACCATGTGTATGTGACAAATAACATTTGATTTGATGTCTTGAGATGATGCTTCAGTATATCCACATAATTTTCCTGCCTCAAGATGCTATGTATTTTGTGAAGTACACCAGTCCCTCCTGCAGCAAAGCACCCCCACAACATGATGCTGCCACCCCCGTGCTTCACAGTTGGGATGGTGATCTTCAGCTTGCAAGCCTCCCCCTTTTTCCTCCAAACATAACGATGGTCATTATGGCCAAACAGTCCTATTTTTGTTTCATCAGACCAGAGGACATTTCTCCAAAAAGTAGGATCTTTGTCCCCATGTGCAGTTGCAAACCATAGTCTGGCTTTTTTCTGCCGGTTTTGGAGCAGTGACTTCTTCCTTGCAGAGTGGCCCTTCAGGTTTTGTTGATATTGGACTTGTTTTACTGTGGATATTGATACTTTTGTACCTGTTTCCTCCAGCATCTTCACAGGGTCCTTTGCTGTTCTGGGATTGATTTGCACTTTTCACGCCAAAGTGCGTTCATCTCTAGGAGACAAAACCCGTCTTCTTCCTGAGCGGTATGACGGCTACGTGGTCCCAAGGTGTTTATACTTGCGTACGATTGTTTGTACAGATGAACGTGGTACCTTCAGGCGTTTGGAAATTGCTCCCAAGGCTGAATCAGACTTTTGGAGGTCTACAATTTGTTTTCTGAGGTCTTGGCTGATTTGTTTTGATTTTCCCATGATGTCAAGCAAAGAGGCACTGAGTTTGAAGGTAGGCCTTGAAATATATACACAGGTACACCTCCAATTGACTCAAATGATGTCAATTAGCCTATCAGAAGCTTCTAAAGCCATGACATCATTTTCTGGAATTTCCCAAGCTTTTTAAAGGCACAGTAAACTTAGTGTATTTAAACTTCTGACCCACTGGAATTGTGATACAGTGAAATAATCATGCACAAAGTAGATGTATTAACTTCTTGCGTCGAGCCATCCCGGATCCGGTATCGTGACTACAGCCTCAAGCTCATTACCATAACGCAACGTTAACTATTCATGAAAATCGCAAATGAAATGAAATGAAATTAATCTATTTGCTCTCAAGCTTAGGAGGAGACTCTCAGATAGCAAATGTTCAGTTTTTCCTGAAAGATTATTTGTTTAGGACAAATCGCTCCGTTTTCTGCATCACGTTTAGCTACGAAAAAAAACCTGTATCCAGGATTGTGTAAATCTATCCGCAAGCTCATTAGCATAACACAACGTTAACTATTCATGAAAATCGCAAATGAAATGAAATTAATCTATTTGTTCTCAAGCTTAGCCTTTTGTTAACAACACTCATCTCAGATTTTCAAAATATGCTTCTCAACCATTGCAAAACAAGCATTTGTGTAACAGTATTGATGGCTAACGTACCATTTAGCGTTAGCATTCAGCATGCAACATTTTCCACAAAAACCATAAAAGCATTCAAATAAAATAATTTACCTTTGAAAAACTTCAGATGTTTTCAATGAGGAGACTCTGTTAGATAGCAAATGTTCCGTTTTTACAAAAAAATATTATTGGTGTCGACTAATCGCTCCGTTTTGTTCATCAACTTTTTTCCAAATTAACTCCATAATGTCGACAGAAACATGGCAAACGATGTTTAGAATCAATCCTCAAGGTGTTTTTCACATATCTATCGACGATAAAATCCATCGTGGCAGTTTTACTTTCAATTCTGAAGAAATGGAACGCGCATGGACATACAGATTACGCACACAGGACACCGGGCGGGACACCAGGTAAATGCATTCTCTTATGGTCAATCTTCCAATGATATGCCTACAAACACGTCACAATGCTGCAGACACCTTGGGGAATAGACAGAGAGCGCAGGCTCATTCCTGGCGCATTCACAGCCATATAAGGAGACATTGGAACACAGTGCCTTCAGAATCCGGGGCATTTCCTGTATGAAACTTCATCTTGGTTTCGCCTGTTGCATTAGTTCTGGGGCACGCACAGATAATATCTGCAGTTTTGGAGACGTCAGAGTTGTGTCTTTCCAAGGCTGTCAATTCCATGCATAGTCGAGCATCTTTTCGTGACAAAATATTGCGCTTAAAACGGGCACATCTTTTTATCCAATAATGACACAGCGCCCCCATAGGTTCAAGAGGTTAACCGACTTGCCAAAACTATAGTTTGTTAACAAGACATTTGTGGAGCGGTTGAAAACTAGTTTTAATGACTCCAACCTAAGTGTATGTAAACTTCTGACTTCAACAGTATGTACCGTACAGTGTTTCCCCTCTGACTTTTTTCAGCAGCAGTAATGTTGCAAGGTATACCGAAACGTTGGTACTTTTTCAATACTAGAAGATGAAAACGGTTCAGTCCTAGAATTTTTGTTAGTTTCAGTAGTTCTGTTAAATCTGTCTCACTGATCAGCGCAGCCAAGGTCTTCTATAGCGTTACTCATTGCTAACCTGAACTGGGAGTCTGGGCTGCATAATTTTAGCTTCCCACTCATGCTACACAGAAGTTAACACACTTGAATAATGTGACACGGCATGTAGAAATGTTAAAACTGTTAATTGTTCACGAATTGTTCACGATACAATGCCCATACAGGCTAGAACACTTTACAGTGCAAGAAGATACCAGTAGCTTCCAGCTTTGTAGGCTAACTTTCCTTGTTAGCTTACAGCTGAAGCTAACATCAATTCAAAATCCTACTACTTTGTTTGTGATTGTGCTATAATGCAAAATATGTGTTCCAAGCTGTTTGCCACTAAAAACATTTCATTCACTTATTCAGTCAAAGATGATCTATTTGCCTGAGCAAACTGTGTTTGTGTGTGTGTGTTGTGAGTAGGGCTGGTTGCATCCATCTTGCCTCATGAATGATGTCATTACTTGTTAGAGACAGCAAGTACTTTTATGCAAATGTTGTTGATCAGTACAGCAAAATAAGCCCCAAATGGAAGGGAAATAGATTTTGTTCTCTTTAGCCCCATGAAATCAGCCAGAACATGCTCAATAACTCAGTGCATGCACACAATCCTATTGAATACGCATTCACCAGTATTGTTAATAAGCCTAGGCTAAAAATTGGTTTATCAATAGAGATTTACCATTCAAATAAATTATTGGTAAAAACAAAGTTATATTGATTTTATCATTGTATAATTGATTCATTAATGCATAAATGGCTGTCTCTCAAAAATGTCTGTAAAATTTTGGGAATAAAATTATATTGAACTCAAGAGATGCCCAACGATTGACCAGAGCAGTAGTGAAGTATCTGTCTAGATCAAGTGCCATTCTGTGACTTTGGCTAATATACATTTTTTTTGTTTTTGTTGCTGGGGTATCTTTTGAGTATTGTGATGTTATTGAGTATAGTGATACCAAACCTGGTATCGAAGTCAAAATTCTGGTATCGTAACAAACTGACTGTGTCTCATGGAGCACAGCACACAGTCTAACAACCCACCTACCTACCAGAGTTTCCCTTACCTTCTTTTCAAAATGAAAACATGAAGGTTAATAGAAAATAAGAATTTAAAAGAGCTATAGACATGGCCTCATCGTTCCATTCTTTTCCCACTCCTCCTCACTGCAGGGTATGTACAAATACCTGGCCAGGTCTTTCCCCGACTTCGGTAGCCGTGGCATAGTGGTTGGATACGACACGCGAGCGCAGGAGGCCAGTGGTTGCAACAGTGAACGGTACTATACTATACCTCCTCCTTTCTCCTCTGCAGATCATACCACCACTTGCAAACATGTATAACTGGCTACATATTAGATCGTTTTTATCCATTTACATTAAATCAGACTGTCTGTAAATATCAGTGGGCCTTTTAGTTATCTAATAACTCCTAATGTAATGATGATTGTGGCTTTGGGTTGCTCTGTCAACAGTGCAGTGTGTGATAAAGTGTATTAGGAGGTCACATTCCGTCCTGAAGTTGTGTGATGGCAAAATAGTTGTGAATACAGATGTGCTGAGGGAGAACATTTATTGCATTCTTGGCCTACTGTTAACTGCACAAATTTCTAGAGACTAAATAATACTAGTAAATAGATGTTGTGTTGTAGGCTATTTCCCAGTTGACACGCGGGGAACCACAAACTAGAGTTTTAGAATATTAGAGAGTTTGGCGCGGCAGGTAGCCTAGAGGTTAGAGAGGTGGTAACTATATAATAGGTTAACATGTTTCAATGTCAAGAGCATTATGAATGAAACGGAACAATAGTGCAGCTGCTTTACTAAAATATGACTACTCTAGAATGAGTGACCTAAAGCAACTTTAACTCTTTGGCTTTGTTCACACACATTATATCAGTGACCACAACACTAGTGCAGTACTCAACCATAGCTTACTGCTATGACTATAAAAATAAATATCTTGATCGAAAATTGGTAAATTCTCCATGAAAAAATATTATTGCCGTCCAACTACTACGATTGAAGCTAGATCTAATCAGGGTTTTCTTAAGATAACCAGCTTCAGTTAGCTTCACATTACAGATCAGGCTTCATCTGCACTATGACGGTGGACATGGCTCGTCCATCTGCCGCTAACTCTAGCAGGCTTGTAACTGTGCATGCATGTCGCACGTGGGTAGTGGAACACCAAACTTTTCATTTGGACAATGCTGAACATCAATCCATGGGCGAGTCATTACCACATTTTCATTTGTGCCGAAAGCAAAGTTATATTGCAAATTCAGCAGCCTATGGTGTGAAATAGGCAGTGCCATATTTATTTTATTACTTATTATCATAATGCCATCTTTGGTGTGCTTTTCAATGCACAAGCACCTTTTTCCCACTATTATCGATACAATAATTTTATTTAGTCATACAAGTTTTACTGTGCGTGAAGTTTCAAATGCATTCTGTCATTACTAAACGTGTAATGAGATAGGTATTTTAACATGACTATTTTTGAACACACAAAAAAACATTTGATTATCAAAATATTATATATAAGGGGATGATGACGCAATCTTTGGGAGAGGGAGGGAATCAGATTTCATTGGTCCTCAAACTCGCGGCTCAGACACTTCATTCGGGATGAATGGAGTTAGCCCTGAGTTAGTCTGCCCGGGGAGCAGGTTAGTTCTGAAGGATTAATTGTCATTGAAATTGACCTATCTAAAAGGTGAGCCACTTTTGTGGTACGGGTTATCCCGAGTTGATCTCAGAGTTGACCAAAGTTACCTCGCTAACTCCTCAAGCGACATACAGCACACAGTAAAGCAACAACAAAAAAATGAAAATGACAATGGACTATTTAGTATTATTCTTCTAAAGAAATTATGTTCTCTTTTTTTATTCCACAGACTTGCCCGGTTGACTGCAGCTGTGATGCTTTGTAAAGATATTCCTGTGTTTCTTTTCTCCACATATGTCCCAACTCCCTTTGTGGTAAGATCAAATATATTGAATTGAACTATTTCATTCAAATTAAAGCCTGGCCACTTTATCCCTCCTTGGACAATCACTTGTTTCTTGGTTGCTTACCAATTTGTTTCCTATATACTGGTGATGTCATATACGAAGGGCCAGGTGATTTACCTGGCCATGTGACCTGACCAGACCAGGAAGAAGTCTATGCCTTAGTTATAATGGTTTTTAATGGCCAGATTGTGTCTTCAGGAAAAACCTCTGGACGTACTTATATGGCTATACAGCTGGTAAAGTCAAAGTCTCAGCCCTTTCAGAATAGGCTAAGAATTACATTAATTTAGTTCCCAAGGCCTTACTGTTTTGTGATCTCTCCTAGCCATATGCTGTAAAAAGGCTGGGAGCTGCAGCTGGTGTGATGGTCACTGCCTCTCACAACCCTAAAGAGGACAATGGATACAAGGTATCAGACTTCTGCTTTTCATCTTACCAGGGTCACTTGAGTCAAGGCATGAAGCGTACAGCATCTAGAATCCTTGTTGAACTAAAAGCTTTTAACACTGCATTTTGTAGGGGACTGTATGCTATTTATCATACAAGAAAAAAGAAATATTCCTTTTATTCCTGGTGTTTTATTACTAGCTAATGATATCCTAAGACAGGGTTAACAAACTCTGTCTTTGGGGCCCCACCCGGGTGCACTTTTAGTTTGTTTCCATAGCACTACACAGTTGATTCAAATAATAAAAGCTTGATGATGAGTTGATTATTTGGATCAGCTGTGTAGTGGTAGGGCAGGGGGGTCCCGAGGACCGAGTTTGGGAAACCCTGTCCTAAGGGGAGGTTGAATTAGGTATGCCATACAATGTTAAGATATTAAGCTGTGCATGAGCATTTGGTACAGTGTCTTGCTTTTCTTTTGAAGGTTTACTGGCACAATGGAGCTCAGATCTCTTCTCCTAACGACAAGGAGATCCTGAAGTGCATTGAAGAGAGCTCAGAGCCATGGAGCGAGTCCTGGAACGAGAGTTTGGCAGACAACAGTCCACTGAGGAGCGATCCACTGAGGGAGATATCCAAAAAGTATATGGAGGACCTCAGCTCTGTTTGTTTCCACAGGTACCAATTCACAGTGCTGTGTTGTAGTTATCACAGATGTTTATTTTAATTACCCCCGATCACCTTTCCATATTCAATTTGTTGAATTGTTTGAATTCTGAGAAAATTAAATTTTTCTTTCTCAGTGTCCACAATGAATTTTGCAGCAAACACAATTCATATTTGTTGAATAAAAAACACGCATATATATGTTTTTACTTGCTTGATTCTCAGAGAACTCAACACCAAGTCCCCGTTGAAGTTCGTGCACTCGTCCTTTCACGGAGTAGGGCATGACTACGTCCAGCAGGCTTTCCGGGCATTTGGGTTCCCCCCTCCTATCCCTGTGCCAGAACAGAAAGATCCTGATCCAAACTTCTCCACTGTCAGCTGTCCAAATCCAGAGGAAGGAGAGTCTGTTTTGGTGAGGAAATATTCAATCATTTCACCTAACTTTTCAGTGCAATCTGTGTAACAGATTTGCTACACTAGATGCACAATTCTCGCTGTGTGTGAATTGTAGTCAATGCAGCCTACTACTCGGGTCATGCGAGCAGCACGTGAAGGAAGTGTTAATGCGGCAGTCTCGTTCGTGTCTCTGTAGCATAAATTGACTGTTTTTTTTCTTCTACAAATTGGTGTGCATCTCACTCCCGTGAATATAAAGTGGCTTGTGCGTCCTCCATGATTGTTTTTTAAATATTTTGGTGTTGTAGGAGCTCTCCCTTCGCCTTGCTGAGAGAGAGAATGCCACGATTGTCATGGCAACTGATCCAGATGCAGATCGGTTGGCTGTTGCAGAGCAATCTGACAGGTAAAATACCTGATACAAATGTAGCCTACTCTCTTAAAATATAATTATAATACTAATTACTGGACCACAAGCTATTACTGATATGCACAGATCTAATGTCATTTTGTTCAAAGGCCAAGAGCTTTTCCTGACCATGTGATCTGCTAGTGAGAACTCTTGGGCCCTGGTTGTTAGCTACAACATGTTTTTCCTGCTGAGATGACAACTCTTGACCTTAGCTTTGTCGTCATGTTCTGTCTAGGTGCCGATGGAAAGTTTTCACAGGTAATGAACTTGCAGCTCTGCTGGGCTGGTGGATGCTGTTCAATTGGAAGGAGACTCACCCAGACCCGGCTGATAGGGAGAGGATGTACATGCTGGCCACCACCGTATCCTCCAAGATCCTCAAGGCCTTTGCACGGATAGAGGGCTTCCATTTTGAAGTACGTAATTTTTCCTCCTCCGGGTGAATGAAGCATGGTTGGAGGTCGAGCAATATACACCCTTAGCTTTCAGACTTAATTAATCTGGTTGGGTTGCCTGCAGTCACGATAGTAGCATGAGAGCCCTCTGCCAGGTGCTCAAAAACCTCACCTCTGAAACCAAACGGTTGCAGAGGGATAACTGGACTCAAAATCTATCTTCAGCAGGTGGCGTTTTGTGTGGGTTTTTTTTCGCTCACCAAACGAGGCGTTTTTGTATGGAGGTCATTGTAACGGCTTACTTGCTATGTGAGGCTTATTTAATCGAATAGAAGTTTCGTAATGCTTACGTTGTTACGAGTGTACTGATATAATTAAGGACATGTGACATCCCGTCAACTTTGATTAAAAAAAAACATCTTCTATCGAAGTTGTGCCTGTTGTTCAGACGTGTACCTGCCCTCTTGTTGGCTTGAATGGTCCCACCTGATCTTGCTGACTACATTTTTTAAGAAATGTATTTTAATTCAGTGTCTGGTCTAAAGGTCGACCGATTATGTTTTTTCAACGGCGATACTGATACCGATTATTGGAGGACCAAAAAATCCGATACCGATTAATCTGCCTTTTTTTGTGTGTGTGTGTGTGTGTAATAATGACAATTACAACAATACTGAATGAACACTTATTTTAACTTAATATAATACATCAATTTAGCCTCAAGTAAATAATGAAACATGTTCAATTTGGTTTAAATAATGCAAAAACAAAGTGTTGGAGAAGAAAGTAAAAGTGCAATATGTGCCATGTAAGAAAGCTAACATTTCAGTTCCTTGCTCAGAACATGAGAACATATGAAAGCTGGTGGTTCCTTTTAACATGAGTCTTCAATATTCCCAGGTAAGAAGTTTTAGGTTGTAGTTATTATAGGACTATTTCCCTATATACCATTTGCATTTCATTAACCTTTGACTATTGGATGTTCTTATAGGCACTTTAGTATTGCCAGTGTAACAGTATAGCTTCCATCCCTCTCCTCGCTCCTCCCTGGGCTCGAACCAGCAACACAACGACAATTAGCGCACGCTAACTAGCTAGCCATTTCACTTCGGTTACACCAGCCTCATCTCGGGAGTTGATAGGCTTGAAGTCATAAACAGCGCAACGCTTGACGCACAATGAAGAGCTTCTGGCAAAACACACGAAAGTGCTGTTTGAATGAATGTTTACGCGCCTGCTTCTGCCTACCACCAGTCAGATACTTGTATGCTTGTATGCTCAGTCAGATTATATGCAACGCAGGACACGCTAGATAATATCTAGTAATAACATCAACCATGTGTAGTTAACTTGTGATTATGAAATCGCCCAAAAATACCGATTTCCGATTGTTATGGAAACGGCACTAATTAATCGGCCATTCTGATTAATCGGTCGACCTCTAGTCTGGTCAATATAATATAGAATCTGTGACAGAAGCAAACAGGTGGAAATGGAGTGGGACCTATCTGCATTTGTCCAATAAACACTTGTTTACATTTTTCTACATTGTGCCCTAAGAATGCACCCCTGTTCACTCTGTTTCAGGAAACATTGCCTGGTTTCAAATGGATCGGAAAGAAAATACACGAGTTGGCAAAAACGGGGAATGAAGTGATCTTCGCCTTTGAGGAGTCTATAGGTTAACAAATCTCTTTCAGTTCTTGCAACATTTTGCTTTGTCGTTTATGGTGAAAGCAGTTTGAAACTTTGAATATAAAGTCATGGTGGTGGTATCCACTTTTGCAAACAATTAATGATCAATCCTGAACATAATATAAGGCTTTATCAAATGATTTTGAGTTGATCAACCAATTTGCCTATTTGTTACATTTCAAGGTATCTTTAATGTATATTATAGAAAACAATTCAATTTAATTGAGAATATGATGTGAAAATGTTTCAATTTGCAGTTGTACCAAATGGGTTGATCAGTATACTGTTTACCCGAGGTACGGGCAGGCTGCTAAAGGAGGGAGAGCTGCAGTGACCATTGGACTAGTATTTTATAAATATGCCCTGAAATGTCTTTTTGTTTTGTCTGGTGTGTTTCAGGATTCCTGTGCGGCAGCATGGTCCCAGATAAGGATGGAGTGAGTGCAGCTGTGGTTGTGGCTGAGATGGCCTCTTATCTTTACAACAAGAACCTGACCCTTCATCAGCAGCTAGAGAACATCTTTGAAATGTAGGTGTCATTCCAGTTTCCTCCTATACCCCACGTTCTGGTTTACTGAGTTTATTTGGTATCACTTTACATTAAGTGCCCTAAAATCGCTGTATCTACATGGTAATTAGTTCACTGGAATAACTAGGTAACATTGTCACAACTGTGATACTATAACCGACTACCTGACTATGTAACTTAGTGTTAAATGGAATACCAAAAGTTTGGGTACTCTTTTGATACAAGAACATGAAAAATGGTTCGGTAGTAGAATTTTTGTTACTTTCAGTACTTCTATCAAATGTGTCTCGCAATGTATACTGACTGAGCGGATCATGTCTGTCTAGTAATTTGTGCAAATTCTCTCAATGGGACAGTAGTAGGATAAGCTACTTGATCTTGCACATGCAACGCTGAGTAAGCTAACCAAGCGCAAGCCACTTTTGAGAAGTTAGGAGCGCAGGATAAGATGGATATATATATATATATATATAACACACACAGTGGCAAGAATTACCTGGACTTCTACATAAATTAGTCATAAAATTTGATCTGATCTTCATCTTAGTCACAAAAGAGAAACACAGTGTCCTTCAACTAATAACACACAAATTAATGTATTTTTCTTGTCTATATTGAATACATCATTTAAACATTCACAGTTTAGGTTGGAAGAAGTTTGTGAACCCCTAGGCTAATGACTTTTCCAAAAGCTAATTGGAGTCAGAAGTTCGCTAACCTGTAGTCAAATCAATGAGATGCGATTGCAGATGTTGGTTAGAGCTGCCCTGCCCTGTAAAAAACACTCACAAAATTTGAGTTTGCTATTCACAAGAATCATTGCCTGATGTGACCCATGCCTCAAACAAAAGAGATCTCAGAAGACCTACGATTACAAATTGTTGACTTGCATAAAAGCTGGTAAAGGTTACAAAAGTATCTCTAAAAGCCTTGATGTTCATCAGTCCAAGGTAAGACAAGTTGTCTATAAATGGAGAAAGTTCAGCACTGTTGCTACTCTCCCTAGGAGGGGCCGTCCTGCAAAGATGACTACAAAATGCTCAATGAGGTTAAGAAGAATCCTAGAATGTCAGCTAAAGACTTACAGAAATCTCTGGAACATGCTAACATCTCTGTTGACGAGTCTACAATACATAAAACATTCAACATGGGGGACACTACAGAAGAAGCCACTGCTGCCCAAAGAAAACATTGCTGCACGTCTGAAGTTCGCAAAAGAGCACCTGGATGTTCCACAGCACTTCTGGCAAAATATTCTGTGGACAGAAGTTGAGTTGTTTGGAAGGAACACACAATACTATGTGTGGATAAAAAAGGCACAGCATACCAACATCAAAACCTCATCCCAACTGTAAAGTATGGTGGAGGGAGCATCATGGTTTGGGGCTGCCTCAGGGCCTAGATGGCTTGCTATCATCAACAGAAAAAATGAATTCCCAAATTTATCAAGACATTTTGCAGGAAAATGTTAAGCAATTTGTCTGCCATTTGAAGCTCAACATAAGGTGGGTGATGTCATAATCAAGAACAGAATGGCTTCAACAGAACACTCCTGGAGTGGCCCAGTCAGTCCTGACCTCAATCTGATTGAGATGCTGTGGCATGACCTCGAGAGCGGTTCACACCAGACATCCTAAGATTATTGCTGAACTGAAACAGTTTTTTGTAAAGATGAATGGTCCAAAATTCCTCCGGACCATTGTGCAGGTCTGATCCGCAACTACAGAAAAAGTTTCGTTGAGGTTATTGCTGCCAAAGGATGGTCAACCAGTTATTAATATATAATAATAATATATGCCATTTAGCAGACGCTTTTATCCAAAGCGACTTACATTCATGTGTGCATACATTCTACGTATGGGTGGTCCCGGGGATCGAACCCACTACCCTGGCGTTACAAGCGCCATGCTCTACCAACTGAGCTACGGAAGGACCATTATTAAATCCAAGAGTTCACATACTTTTCCCACCCTACACTGTGAATGTTTACACAGTGTGTTCAATAAAGACATGAAAACGTATAATTGTTTGTGTGTTATTAGTTTAAGCAGACAGTGTTTGTCTATTGTTGTGACTTAGAGGAAGATCAGATCCAATTTTATGACCAATTTATGCAGAAATCCAGGTAATTCCAAAGGGTTCACATACTTTTTCGTGTGTGTGTGTGTGTGTGTGTGTGTGTGTGTGTGTGTGTGTGTGTGTGTGGTAACGGTTTTGACTTGAGGTTATTATTTATAGGGGTGCCAGGTAGGTTGTGCCTACCAGAGAAAACATTGGTTTCTCCTTTTAGTTTGGGTGGGAATGAGTCCCATCTGGTCCGTCAAGTCTACACCAATACAAAGGACTTATGTAAAAGTCAGGATGGAAATAAACTTTTCATAAACCCTTAAAACATTGGAAAGAACTTCAAAAACAACTATATTCTGTTGCGTGGGTTGTATTAGCAACAACAATGTTTACACACACACATATATATAATAATATCACAATGAGTTCTGGTTCCTCCAGAAATGTCCTGTACCTCGGGCCTAAAAAGAAAAAGAGTCCAGCCCGGTAAAGGGGTTCAGTGAACTCAAGTGACTTTTGTCACGCGATGTTTGTCCGTTCATTCAGTGTAGAGTAAACCCAGTACTAAACATACAATCAATATAACAATTACTTTACCACAGAACTTTAAAGCGGATCAACTCTTAATTAAGTCCTCAACTACAACTAACTACATAAATCACAGTATACATCACATCCAAACAAATGAAATACCGTATACAAAAAGGTGGTAGTCAGTCGGTCAGTCAGACAATCCAATCCGCCAATAGATCTCCAGCGGAGAAAGGCCACGAAGAACGGAGAGGTGTAGTCCAGGGACGCAAAGAGTGGATCCGATCCTGGGTAAACTCTCTTAGGCTACAAAACACATGTTTAACGGCAACAAAACAAACGGAATAGAGAAGCTTCGGAACTGAGGGTTGAACACATCCTCATGCACGTCTCCATCACAACCCCACTTTCGCGCAGCTGATGCTGGCTATTTAATTGGGAATTAAAGGGAAAGCGCCCTATTGGAAGGAGCTGCACTGAGACGTTCAGAAAAATTCAGGGCCGTCACAGTGTGTGTGTGTGTGTGTGTGTGTGTGTGTGTGTGTGTGTGTGTGTGTGTGTGTGTGTGTGTGCAGTTGAAGTCGGGAGTTTATATACACCTTAGCCAAATACATTTAAACTCAGTTTTTCACAATTCCTGACATTTAATCCTATTAAAAATGATCTGTTTTAGGGCAGCTAGGATCACCACTTTATTTTAAGAATGTTAAATGTCAGAATAATAGTGTAGAGTGATTCCTTTCAGCTTTTATTTATTTCATCACATTCACAGTGGGTCAGAAGTTTACATACACACAATTAGTATTTGGTAGCGTTGCCTTTAACTTTATTGTTTAACTTGGGTCAAATGTTTCGGGTAGCCTTCCACAAGCGTCCCACAATAAGTTGGGTGAATTTTCTGGCCCATTCCGCCTGACAGAGCTGGTGTAACTGAGTCAGGTTTGTAGGGCTCCTTGCTCGCACACGCTTTTTCAGTTCTGCCCACAAAATGTTCTATAGGATTGAGGTCAGGGCTTTGTGATGGCCACTCCAACCTTGACTCTGTTGTCCTTAAGCCATTTTGCCACAACTTTGGAAGTATGCTTGGGGTCTATTTGGAAGACCCATCTGCGACCAAGCTTTAACTTCCTGACTGATGTCTTGAGATGTTTCTTTAATAAATCCACATAATGTTCCTTTCTCATGATGTCATCTATTATGTGAAGTGCACCACTCCCTCCTGCAGCAAAGCACCCCCACAACATGATGCTGCCACCCCCGTGCTTCACATTTGGGATCGTGTTCTTCTCCTTGCAAGCCTCCCCCTTTTTCCTCCAAACATAACTATGGTCATTATGGCCAAACAGTTCTATTTTTGTTTCATCAGACCAGAGGACATTTCTCCAAAAAGTGTAATCTTTGTTCCCATGTGCAGTTGCAAACCGTAGTCTTTTTTATGGTGGTTTTGGAGCAGCATTATACATACATACATACATACATACATACATACATACATACATACATACATACATACATACATACATACATACATACATACATACATACATACATACATACATTAGGGCTTCTGCCAACAAAATGGGTAACAAACACTAAAATCAGGCACCCCATAGTAGAATAGTTTACCTATCTACCTAGTCGGCTTGTTGTGCGTTCTAATGCGAGAAATTCCTCTCGCGGCGCATTCAAGTTGCAAGTGCAAAAGGCAGAGAACCATGCATTCTTATAAGCAGTCAATGCACAACATTTCTCAATGCAATTGCTGGAAAACACTTCCATCGCTACCTAATTTCAGTGCAAACTGCACTATTTTGAAAGAGTATATCAGCAGTTAGTGCTCTGCAATTCAAACTGACTGCATAGGGTAAGACCAGGGCTAAATGTAACAAAGGGTCAATTGTAACTGGTAGGCACTACGTTATATTCACTGTTTATGCAATTTTTTGGGAGACATTAAAGTCCTCATTACGTTGCTAACTAGTAACATCATGTTTAGAGTTTGGGATCTAGCTAATGATTAGCCCAATGGGGTATGGATATGGGAAACCCCATGCTTCAGCCTATTTATTATCAGTTGGGCTACAGATGATAATGCTTATTGCTAATAGCACACCAACCTGATTTTAATATGGATCATGTATTGGCTATAATCCAATATGTTATTGGGTTTATTTCTGGGGAAATGAGGACTGACCTTCTCACAGTTGTTCTCCCTGCTTTCATTTTTTGCAGTGGTATCATTTTGCTGTCTAGTATCATAATACCTAATCTGGTAAAATTCTGGTATCGCAACAACACTAACTACCATAGAAATATATACACTATATATACAAAAGTATGTGGACAGCCCTTCAAATAAGTGGTTTTGGCTATTTCGGCTATTGGCTATTTCAGCCACACAAAATCGAGCATACAGCTATGCAATCTACATAGACAAACATTAGCTGTTGAATAGCCTTACTGAAAAGCTCAGTGACTTTCAACATGGCACCGTCATAAGCTTGTCAACTTTCTGCCCTGCTAAAGCTGCCCCGGTCAACTGTAAGTGCTGTTATTGTAAAGTGGAAACATATAGGAGCAAGAACGGTTAAGCCGCGAATTGGTAGGCCACACAAGCTCACAGAACGGGACCACTGAGTGCTGAATAGCGCAGGACATAAAAATGGTCAGTCCTTTGTTGCAACACTCACTACCGAGTTCCAAACTGCTTCTGAAAGCAACATCAGACACAATAACTGTTTGTCGGGAGCATCATTAAATGGGTTTCTATTGCCGAGCAGCCGCACATAAGCTCAAGATCACCATGCGCAATGCCAAGCGTCGGCTGGAGTGGTGTAAAGCTCGCCGCCATTGGACTCCAGAGCAGTGGAAACTTGTTCTCTGGAGTTATGAATCACACTTCACCATCTGGCAGTACGACGGACTAATCTGTGTTTGGCGGATGCCAGGAGAATGCTGCCTGCTCAAATGCATAGTGCCTGTAAAGTTTTGTGGAGGAATAATGGTCTGGGGCTGTTTTTCATAGTTCGGGCTAGGGAAATCTTAACGCTTAAGCATACAATGACATTCCAGATGATTCTGTGCTTCCAACTTTGTGGCAACTGTTTCGGCAAGACCCTTTCCTGTTTCAGCATGACAATGCCCCCGTGCACAAAGCAAGGTTCATACAGAAATTGTTTGTCGAGATCGCTGTGTAGGAACTTGACTGGCCTGCACAGAGCCCTGACCTCAACCCCATCAAACACCTTTGGGATGAATTGGAAGCTGACTGCGAGCCAGGCCAAATCGCCCAACACCAGTGCCCGACCTCACTAAGGATCTTGTGGCTGAATGGAAGCATGCCCCCGTAGCAATATTCCAACATTTCGTGGAAAGCCTTCCCAGAAGAATGGAGACTGTTACAGCAACAAAGGGAGGACCAACTCCATATGAATACCCATGATTTTGGAATGAGATGTTCGACGAGCAGGTGTCCACATACTTTTAGTGTAGTTTCTGATAAATTAAGGTTTGTTGTGTTTTTGCACCATAAAGTTGGCCGTTTTTATTTCAGCTTCCCTTTATTGATTTACCATAAACATCCATTGTCTCTCTCTTCTCCAGTCAAATGCTAATATCCTTTTACTGTTGTTGTCCTTCAGTTACGGTTATCACATTTCCACAACGTCATATGTCATCTGCCACGACCCCACTACTGTCAAGAGAATATTCACACGTCTTCGGAACTTTGAGGGCGAGAACACTTACCCCAGATCCTCGGGTGGACACAGCATTGTGGACGTGAGAGATGTGACTACAGGATATGATAGTAGTCGACCTGACAAATTTTGCGTAAGTGTAATGTTGTGGTTTATTTTTTATTTATTTCATACATTAGTGTGCTTGCAGAATGAGTAGTTTAATTGAATTGGGTTTTGAACATTGAACATAATAATTCTCGTAACAGTGTAATGTTGTGGTTTATTTTAATTTTATTTCATACATTAGTGTACTTCAAATTGAATGGTTCATAATGAGAGTTATAGGTAAAAACTCCCATCCTCTCTCAGGTGCTACCTATGACAAAGAGCAGCCAAATGATCACCTTCACTCTGCAGAATGGGATCGTGGCCACACTAAGGACCAGTGGCACAGAGCCAAAGATTAAGTTCTACACAGAATTCTGTGCACCACCCGGAAAAAGGTTTGTGTTGAGTCTAACGGCGCCCCCTTCTACTAGCAATGACACACTGGAGGACCAGCTAGGGCTAGCTACAGTGTTACGGAATAGTTCCAAAAGCACCAGTATAGTTTCAGTATTTTAGTGGCAGAGATGGTAGGAAAAAGTGTGTTGGACCTGGTTTAAGCTATAGTGTAAGACGAATGGCTGCATATTTGGGGCAATTAAGGTAAAGCCAAGCCATAGACGAGCTAGCATTGTAAAAATGTTTTGCATTTTAAAATTGTTTTTATTTTGGCTTTCAGTGACATCTCAAGTCTTGAGGAGGAACTTAAGAAAGTAACAGATACTCTCGTCGAGGAGTTTCTGGAGCCTGATAAGAACAACTTGATTCGCCGATCAATCTAGTTGGGCTTTTCATCTCTATACAGATGCATCGGTCGTATTGTTGTACTATCCTGCTTATGTTCTATTAATGTTTTTCCTAACTGTGAAACCAAAATGTTCTTCAGACTATTGCTTGTCTGGGTTTTTTCATTTGGTGTGCAAGGTGGGTTACGTGGATTAATATGCAGGAGTAGAATTTGTAAACCAGAATCTGTTTTTGTCACATGAGGATTTTCCATTTATCTCAAATAAGTAGCCTAAGGTATACACCAGGACAGTCTGTGCCGTTCCATGAGACAAAATCGCAATGAGGTGAGATGACATGCAGCCCCAGACAAGGTTTACTCATGAAAATGCCTCTTCTCCATTGTAATGCACATACCCATACCAGTCCTTTTGTTCCTAGTAGGCTGTGCTAATAGGCACACCTAATAGATGTGTATGTGGTATATGAACAGTACCTCTCACTTGTCGCATGCTGCTTCTAATCTATGTACAGTTGATAAACTGTACCCAAAGGCTAAGTATTGTAAGGTATGACATTGCACATGTACGTAATGCAAATGCCACTCCTGCCTCCCCATCTGTTACATTGCATCAGTGAGCGTTACAGCTTCAATCATTTCATAGTCTTAACACCTGTGCTCTGTAAGTACCAATATCAAAATGGTAATCCAGAAAGGAAGAAATACACTATGTGGCCAAAAGTATGTGGACACCCCTTAAAATGTGTGGATTTGGCTATTTCTGCCACACCCGTTGCTGACAGGTGTATAAAATGGAGCACACAGCCATGCAATCTCCATAGACAAATATTGGCAGTAGAATGGCCCATACTGAAGAGTGTCGGATAGAGTGGTGTAAAGCTCGCCGCCATTGGACTCTGGAGCAGTGGAAACTGGAGTCATGAATCACACTTCACCATCTGGCAGTGTGACGAACAAATCTGGGTTTGGCGGCTACCAGCAGAAAGCTCCCTGCCTAAGTTTGGTGGTGGAGGAATAATGGTTGGGGGGCTGTTTTTCATGGTTCGGGTTAGGCCCCTTAGTTCCAGTGCATTATTAGCCCTATGTTCACCTGAATGCCAAAGTCTGTTTATTTGTTTCTTTCTTGCTAAACAAGTCACCTGTTATGCACATTTTGTCATTTCAATTTTGACATTTATTTTTTTCCTAATTTAGGAGACTTTGTAGTCACAGCAATATGTTTTAACTACTGTGTTATTTTTTTGAAAGGGGAATTCACATATAACAAATTTATGTATTAGACCAACAATTGTAATTGTAACCCTTAAATTTAAAAAATGTAGTGCCGTGGAATTCCAAAGTCTTTACTGCAACTGTCATTTTGAAAATGACCATGTTAGTTATTTTTTTGTTTCAGGTAAAAAAAAATCATATGAAATGTTTTACTATGTCTGTAAAATGTTGTGCAGATGAGTAGTTGACTACCTTGAATTTCAAAATATTAGCTTGTATGTATTGTCAACCTAAAAAGGATGAAAGTTGTATTACTTAAAGGAAAACTCTACCCCAAAACTATAATTGTATTTGTTTAATTTGTCCATTGTTGATATGTTGCATGTCATCAATTAAATTGGACTAATGAAACAAACTCAAATAAAATCAAATTTTATTTGTCACATGCACCGAATGCTTAAATGTTCCTTTCAGCAAATGTTTGTAAAACAATTGTTGTCCAATATTCATTTTTTAAATTTTATTATGTAACTGTTTTACTCTGTTCTCCAGACCCACCTAAACTTAAATTATTTAATTTGACTACATTATATATATTTTTATGCAACACATTTAGCCAATGCCTGTAATATCAATGATTCAATACCATAACCTGTACGAATTAATATTGTACATATTTAAGATATCGGATAGCAATCCCAAAGTAAAGACATTCTATTGAATTGTCAGAATATGAATATAGAGCATATATTTTCAATTGTAACTAGGAGGATAAGAAAAATGCTTGAAATTTTTGGTGAGATGTAATGTTAGTTCAATGTTCAAGACTTCTGTTAAGTATTTGTTTCTGAAATTATACTAGGATTCCAATCCAAATGTGTACATTGACACATCTCCTTGTTACATGCGTATGCTTGTTATTCCACCAATAAACTCTGGTTTGCCTAAAAAGTAGTTGTGATCCATTTATTCTGAGGAACACTAAAGAACCTTCCTGCTAACACTAAAAAGGGGCATGATTTACTGCGATGTTTGAGAGGTGACAATCTTAAAACAACACTTTCCCTAGTACTATAGCGATAAGATGTATTGACATATGCATAATGAATTGTACTTCTAAAGCTTTAATTTACAAAAGAAATATATATATATAATCAGTAATTGTAATTCACTCTGGATAAGAAGAGCTTAATGACTAAAATGTAAATGTCTGTACAAAGGTATAACACAACCCTATATTCAGGCTTATCAAAATGAAAAACTTTACTTCTGTGACCTTCTTAGTTGTGATTGATGCTATTAAAAAGAGGATCCCATCAGCTTTCTATAGGCTAGGCCTACTATATTGATTTCTCAACTTTCCTAATATTATACTGTTTCAAGACAGGTGCATAATGGTCCTACATGAAAACAGATTTCATACATATACTCAGGGGGGAAAAAACATCCCTTTTTCAGGACCCTGTCTTTCAAAGATCATTTGTAAAAATCCAAATAACTTCACAGATCTTCATTGTAAAGGGTTTAAACAATGTTTCCCATGCGTGTTTAATGAACCATGAGGAATTAATGAACATGCACCTGTGGAATTGTCGTTAAGACACTAACAGCTTACAGACAGGTCACAGTTATGAAAACTTAGGACACTATAAAGAGGCCTTTCTACTGACTCTGAAAAACACCATAAGAAAGATGCTCAGGGTCCCTGCTCATCTGTGTGAACGTGCCTTAGTCCATGCTGCAAGGAGAAATGAGGACTGCAGATGTGGCCAGGGCAATAAATTGCAATGTCCGTACTGTGAGACGCCTAAGACAGTGCTATAGGGAGACAGGACAAACAGCTGATTGTCCTTGCAGTGGCAGACCATGTGTAACAACACCTGCACAGGATTGGTACATCCGAACATCACACCTGCAGGACATGTACAGGATGGCAACAACAACTGCCGGAGTTACACCAGGGCGCACAATCCCTCAGCCTTGCGGACTGTCCGCAAGGCTGAGAGAGGCTGGACTGAGGGCTTGTAGGCCTGTTGTAAAGGCAACAATGTTGCCTATGGGCACAAACCCACCGTCGCTGGACCAAACAAGGATTGGTAAAAAGTGCTCTTCACTGACGAGTCGCGGTTTTGTCTCACCAGGGGTAATGGTCGGATTCGCGTTTATCATCGAAGGAATGAGCTTTACACCGAGGCCTGTACTCTGGAGGTGAGCACGTCTGGGACCTGCTGGATCAGAGGGTGAGGGCTAGGGCCATTCCCCCCAGAAATGTCCGGGAACTTGCAGGTGCCTTGGTGGAAGAGTGGGGTAACATCTCACAGCAAGAACTGGCCAATCTGGTGCAGTCAATGAGGAGGAGATGCACTGTAGTGCTTAATGCAGTATCTGGTGTGGCCACCAGCTGACTGTTACTTTTGATTTTGACCCCCCCTTTGTTCAGGGACACATTATTCCATTTCTGTTAGTCTCATGTCTGTGGAACTTGTTTAGTTTATGTCTCAGTTCTTGAAACTTATGTTCATACAAATATTTACACATGTTAAGTTTGCTCAAAATAAACACAGTTGACAGTGAGAGAACATTTCTTTTTTTACTGAGTTTATAGTATTTTGTATATGTAAAGATGAGATTAAATCAAGAATAGTGTGATGGGTGGCAATATTAGCCCATCACTTATGAATTATACCCAGTGTAAGGCAAGAAACAATGGCTTTTTTACAATATATTTGTTTACTTTTTCGAATCATAGTCGCACACCTCATGAAGCCTAGCCCATGGGCCTATATGTTTTGATATGGGTTGTAATCATAATCAAAGTGGCCAAATAACTTCTTAAAATTAAGCACATTAATCCAGGGGTGTAGAGCCTAACTGGCATACATAAGCAGTACGATTTTCAAGTTTGCGGAAGATAATTCTCACCATAAAAATGCACCTTTATAATAAGCTTCACATGTATAATCGCATTTGTGGTCACTATTGATAATGGTGTTTTCCCACTAATGGAACATTCACGCTTATAGCCTACTGCCGTGTGCGCATTGCTGTGCTTATAATGTGAAGAAATAGACTAATAGTTTCTCACATTTTAAGCTAAACGTTCTGATCTGTTGCATTGAGTAAAAATGTTGTTTTTTTTCAATGCTAGTGGTTGTATTAATTTGGGATCTATTGCATCCCACAACTGTCCCGGACTATGTTTTAGAAAATGTATTTCTCGATTAGAATAGGTTGACTTTTGTACGATGGGGAATTGTCACGTAGAGTAGGCCAGAAGGCTAAACTGGATAACCTAACCTCTAACAAAATAAAAAGATGGCGGAACCGCAAAAGTTCTTCTGTGCAAAGGTGTTTATTTACAAGTGAATTCCGGAACAAAAAACAACAGTACTGCCATCAACGTCTACCTTATGGGACAGCTTAAAAACAATGCTGCCCCATCCACAGCTCAATCCAAAATGCCCTCCCCATGACTGAAAGAGAGGCTCCTTTTGTAGGGCTAGCCCCTCCCCTCAGAACAATTAACCCTAATTAATTAATCAATTAACAATACAAACCTACATTTTCCATGAACTAAACATACTAAAGGATATACATTGCAACACGGTTTTAAACAATATCACAACATAACATTTACAACATTACATCACTACTGACAATATCTTTCAATATGCCCATGTGCATTAATGAGCCATTTGGGACAGGCACTATAAAGCCAACCCAATTCCCTGAGCTCGGGTCCTTTTCCAGCATACCCGGAAGCTACAGAGATGGAGAGAGAGAAACAGAACAAACAAACAATGCGCTCATCCACAACATTGATAAGTATAATAATTATTATATCTCTCAAATATGAACATTGACAAGTGTGAAATGCATGCACCAAGACAGAAGTTAATTTGTGTGTCGACCCACATTGTTAACTTATCTTATAATGGTGCAGGGAGGAGTGATGAATATGTGTGTGCGTTAAAGAACCAAACGCTGCCCGCGGCCAGTGACGGACTTCTACGTCACATTACCTTCCTCCTCTCCTGAAGCGACCATGTACGGGAGCCTTGATAGGTAGTCCGCAGTAACGTTCTCTTTTCCTGCCTTGTGACGGACACAGAACCTGAAGGGCTGGAGCTCCAGATACCACCTGGTCACACGAGAATTCCGGTCCTTCATGGTCTGGATCCAGGTCAGTGCTCTGTGGTCCGTGTGCAGGTCAAATTCCCTCCCAAGAAGGTAGTAACGGAGGCTATCTAGTGCCCACTTTATATCAAATCAAATCAAATCAAATTTTTTTTTTTTTATATATAGCCCTTCGTACATCAGCTGATATCTCAAAGTGCTGTACAGAAACCCAGCCTAAAACCCCAAACAGCAAACAATGCAGGTGTAAAAGCACGGTGGCTAGGAAAAACTCCCTAGAAAGGCCAAAACCTAGGAAGAAACCTAGAGAGGAACCGGGCTATGTGGGGTGGCCAGTCCTCTTCTGGCTGTGCCGGGTAGAGATTATAACAGAACATGACCAAGATGTTCAAATGTTCATAAATGACCAGCATGGTCGAATAATAATAAGGCAGAACAGTTGAAACTGGAGCAGCAGCACAGTCAGGTGGACTGGGGCACGGTCCTAGGGCTCAGGTCAGTTGAAACTGGAGCAGGAGCATGGCCAGGTGGACTGGGGACAGCAAGGAGTCCTCATGTCAGGTAGTCCTGGGACATGGTCCTAGGGCTCAGGTCCTCCGAGAGAGAGAAAGAAAGAGAGAAGGAGAGAATTAGAGAACGCACACTTAGATTCACACAGGCACTCATTTATAGCCAGGCACTCATTTTCGATTGTAGAATACCTGGTTTCCCTGGGCAACAGCTTCCGACTCAGGTACAGCACAGGAAGCTCTTCTCTTGGCTCCCCTTGGGCCAGTACAGCTCCAATTCCTACAGCCGAAGCGTCCACCTGCACGAGAAATCTCTTCTGAAAATCAGGGGTCTGGAGAACAGGGAATGAGCACAGTCGTTTTTCAGTGTCATGAAGGCTTCCTCACACTCCTCAGTCCACTTCACAGGGTTGCTGGCCCCCTTCGAAGTGAGGTTGGTCAGAGGGACAGCGATGGTCGAAAACTGTGGAATGAATCTCCGGTACCACCCTGCCAGACCTAGGAAGGACTTCACCTGTGTCTTGGTTCTGGGTTGAGGGCTATTCCTGATGGACTCCACTTTCTCCACCTGAGGCCGAACTTCACCCTTACCCAGCTGGTAACCCAGGTACTTTGTCTCCTGTTTCGCCCACTCACACTTCAGGAGGTTAAGCGTGAGGCCTGCTTCATGGATCTTCCCCAGGACTCTGCTAACATGCTGTATGTGCTCCTCCCAGGAGTGGCTGTAGATCACCACGTCGTCCAAGTAAGCAGCACAGTAATCGTCACAGTCCTGGAGGACCTTGTCCATCAGCCTCTGGAAAGTCGCAGGGGCTCCATGAAGGCCAAACGGCATGACCTTGAACTGGAACAGGCCCATTGGCGTCCGGAATGCAGTGTAGGCCTTGGATTGTTCATCCAGGGGCACCTGCCAGTACCCTTTGCAGAGATCCAATGTGGTGATGTAATGAGCTCTACCTATTCTCTCCAGTAAGTCGTCAATGCGGGGCATGGGATAGGCATCAAACTGGGAGATGGCATTCACCTTACGGAAGTCCATGCAGACGCGCAAAGAGCCATCCTTCTTTGGGACAATGACAATAGGGCTGCTCCATTCACTTGAAGATGGCTCGACAACATCCATCTCTATCATGGTGTGGACCTCTACCTTGAGGGCTACCACCAGCCTCTCAGGCACACGGTAAGGATGCTGGCGGACAGGGTTCTGGCCAGGTTTCAAACGAATGACGTGTTCTAGGACTTTGGTTCTTCCTGGTCTCTGACTGAAGAGGGCCGGATACTTGCCAAACAGCTGCTTCAGCTCATCTTGCTTGTCTTCTTCCAGGTGAGCCAGTATGACTTCTGTTCGTTCTTTCCATGCCTCTGTGACCCCATCCGACTCATCCTCTTCTACTCTGCGGACCAGAAAGGACTTTCCTTTGGAGAGTTCCTCTCTCTCCTCCCAGGCCTTGAGAAGGTTCACATGGTAGGTTTGCTTCTTCTTACCCTTGTCCGGGTGCAGCACCTCGTAGGTCACTGGGCCCATCTTCCTCCCGATTAGGTACGGTCCTTGCCATTGTGCAAGGAGCTTGCTGGTAGACGAGGGAAGGAGGAGCAGGACTTTCTGTCCTGGCTCAAACTCTCTGTGGCGAGCGTGCTGGTCATAGCCTCTCTTCTGGGCCTTCTGGGCTTGCTGAAGGTTTGCTCTAGCTTCCTCTCGGTACCGTTCCAACCTGTCTCGCATCTGGAGGACATACTGGACAATCCCCTGTCCTGAGGTAGCTACTGGGGAACCTTCCCAGCACTTCTTCAGCAGGTCCAGTGGTCCTTGCACTGGCCATCCATAGAGGAGTTCGAATGGCGAGAAACCTGTCGATGCCTGAGGCACCTCCCTGTAAGCAAAAAGCAGAAAGGGTAACCACTTATCCCAGTCTTTACCAGTGTCAGCCACAAACTTCCTCAACATGTTCTTGAGCGTTTGATTGAATCTCTCCACGAGCCCATCAGTTTGGGGATGGTAGGGAGTAGTCCTCAAACCTTTAATGCCCAGCTGTCGGTGGAGTTGAACCATCAGTCGCGAGGTGAAGTTTGTCCCTTGGTCCGTCAGGATTTCATCTGGGATTCCTACACGAGAGAAGAGCTGAACAAGAGCACTGATTATTTTTGGAGTGGTTATGGAACGGAGTGGGAAGGCTTCTGGGAACCGGGTGGCATAGTCACAGATCACCAATATATACTTGTAACCTGCACTACTCTTCTCCAAGGGTCCAACAATGTCCATTGCAATTCTCTTGAATGGGGTAGAGATAACAGGCAGTGAACATAGAGGAGCCCGTTCAGACCTACGGACAGCACTGGTTTTCTGGCACGTGGGGCATGATTTGCAGTATTTTTGTACATCAGTATACATGGAGGGCCAAAAGAAACGGGAGCCTAGCCTAAGATAGGTCTTATGTTGCCCTAGATGGCCTGCCCATGGAACTGTATGTGCAAGGTTGAGAACAAGTGGTCTACAGGTAGATGGCACCACCAACTTCCTGCTATCTGCCTCTGACCCAAGGTAGAGTATGTGGTTGTCTACTGTGTAAATCCCCCCACATGAAGATTGACTGTCCCCAGCTAAGGCCTTGTCAAACAAACATTTCAAGGTTGCGTCAGACTTCTGCAGTGTAGCAAAATTTTGTGGAACATCCCATTGCACCTCTAACCCAGACACATCAGCAACAGGTACAGGGGTTCCCACATACTTCTCTAGACGCCGCTGGCGGCGTGACTTTCTGGGCCCTTTGGTTCCCCCTCGCACAGACTATCACACAAGTCAGGCAGAGGTTGTAAACCAGCTTTGGCCTGGGCACGAGTGACAACTGAACATGCCATCTGAACATCAGACTGGCAAACTGACTGCTCATATAGCTGACCCCCACACTTCCCAACAGATCAGAGAGTACAGGCACATCCCTCCCCAAAATCATCTCAAAATGTAGCTTCTCCATTACCCCAACTTTGAGGAGGTATTTCTGACCCTGAATCTCAACTGTGAGCTCAGCTGTGGGCTGCTGTGACTGGTCACCATGAACACATTGGATCAGTGTCTGATGACCATAATCAATGTCATTAACAGGTACATTACCTTTTCTGATCAATGACAGGGAACTGCCGGTGTCAATCATTGCAGTAAGACTTTTACCATTCACTTTTACAGGTACCAAGCATGACCCTTCCCGAGTCTGTCTATTCTGAACACCATCCCCCTCTCTGGGTACATAACAGTAACCTGAGAGCTTGGATTTACGTAGCGGACACATTGAAGCTTTGTGCCCCTGCTGCCGGCAGTAAAAACAGGTCAGACCCCTCCCATCAGAGCGAACTGCATGATCCCTTATCTCCCTCCCAGACACATAACCCCCAGAGTTACCTCCACCATCTCTGGCGTTTCTGATGTCCCTTGTGTCTCTGAGACTCCTTGGAGCGGGTGCTGCAGGTTGTGGTGGGCCCCCTTTACGTGCATTAAGATACTGCAGTGCAAGCTTGGCCGCCATAAGCCCGTCCTTGGGCTCGTGCTCTCGGACCCAGGTTCGAATGTCGTGTGGTAGAACTTGTAGAAGTTGCTCGAGGATGATGACCTCCCGATTTCGTCCTGTGTCTTCTCCCCGGTCGAACCCATCGTCGGTAGAGACCCTTGAGGCGGTGGTACGTCTCTGTCGGCGACTCACCCGATGGCGTTGATGCAGCTCTGAAGCGTTGACGGTAGGTTTCCGGTGAGATGTCAAACTTCACCAGCAGCGCTTCCTTCAAGCCCTTGTAGACATTGGACAGCCCCTCATCCATTGCTGTGTAAGCCTCTAAGGCCTTGCCCGTGAGCAATGGGACAAGCCTGCAGGCCCACTCTACCTCAGGCCACTGCCACGTCTTAGCCATGCGCTCAAACCTCAGCAGGTAGTTTTCAATGTCCTCCCCTGCTGGTATGAGGGCATCTTTGGCTCCTTCCTCAGGAATGCTGGAAGATGGACGTTAACACTGCTGGACTGGTCTCCTGGTGCTGGCCTCATTACTGCTTGGGGTGCCTGCTGTGGAGTTGAAGTCCCTGCTGCATCGAGCCTTTGTCGTCCTGGTGTTGGAAGACCCAATCTTGGGCTCTCACTGACGAGTTCCGCCTGGTGGGGAGCTGTGAGGATAGATTGGCGTAGGCCACGTAACTCCTGCTTGAGGTCTTCGTCCCTCTTCTCAAGGCAGGTGAAAAGTTGCTGAAAAAGGGTTACCATGGTTGGGTGTGGTTCTGGTCCCCCAACTGCTCCTTCAGTCAGCAGCTCACCCAGTTCTGGTTGTCTTTGGCCCCGCGGTCGGGCTCCTAGTTTCTCATACTTGACCTCTTCTTCACCAGACGATTCCATGGTATTCCACCCCGGTTCAACTTCAGGTACCTTTTCTGACAGTTGATGCTGTTGCTGAGAACGCAATCCTGTATGCATTCCTTTACCTCTCTTGTTGGAATTCACTGATTTGCGGTACGCCATCCCACCACTGCCACCATATGTCACGTAGAGTAGGCCAGAAGGCTAAACTGGATAACCTAACCTCTAACAAAATAAAAAGATGGCGGAACCGCAAAAGTTCTTCTGTGCAAAGGTGTTTATTTACAAGTGAATTCGGAACAAAAAACAACAGTACTGCCATCAACGTCTACCTTATGGGACAGCTTAAAAACAATGCTGCCCCATCCACAGCTCAATCCAAAATGCCCTCCCCATGACTGAAAGAGAGGCTCCTTTTGTAGGGCTAGCCCCTCCCCTCAGAACAATTAACCCTAATTAATTAATCAATTAACAATACAAACCTACATTTTCCATGAACTAAACATACTAAAGGATATACATTGCAACACGGTTTTAAACAATATCACAACATAACATTTACAACATTACATCACTACTGACAATATCTTTCAATATGCCCATGTGCATTAATGAGCCATTTGGGACAGGCACTATAAAGCCAACCCAATTCCCTGAGCTCGGGTCCTTTTCCAGCATACCCGGAAGCTACAGAGATGGAGAGAGAGAAACAGAACAAACAAACAATGCGCTCATCCACAACATTGATAAGTATAATAATTATTATATCTCTCAAATATGAACATTGACAAGTGTGAAATGCATGCACCAAGACAGAAGTTAATTTGTGTGTCGACCCACATTGTTAACTTATCTTATAATGGTGCAGGGAGGAGTGATGAATATGTGTGTGCGTTAAAGAACCAAACGCTGCCCGCGGCCAGTGACGGACTTCTACGTCACATTACCTTCCTCCTCTCCTGAAGCGACCATGTACGGGAGCCTTGATAGGTAGTCCGCAGTAACGTTCTCTTTTCCTGCCTTGTGACGGACACAGAACCTGAAGGGCTGGAGCTCCAGATACCACCTGGTCACACGAGAATTCCGGTCCTTCATGGTCTGGATCCAGGTCAGTGCTCTGTGGTCCGTGTGCAGGTCAAATTCCCTCCCAAGAAGGTAGTAACGGAGGCTATCTAGTGCCCACTTTATATCAAATCAAATCAAATCAAATTTTTTTTTTTTTTTATATATAGCCCTTCGTACATCAGCTGATATCTCAAAGTGCTGTACAGAAACCCAGCCTAAAACCCCAAACAGCAAACAATGCAGGTGTAAAAGCACGGTGGCTAGGAAAAACTCCCTAGAAAGGCCAAAACCTAGGAAGAAACCTAGAGAGGAACCGGGCTATGTGGGGTGGCCAGTCCTCTTCTGGCTGTGCCGGGTAGAGATTATAACAGAACATGACCAAGATGTTCAAATGTTCATAAATGACCAGCATGGTCGAATAATAATAAGGCAGAACAGTTGAAACTGGAGCAGCAGCACAGTCAGGTGGACTGGGGCACGGTCCTAGGGCTCAGGTCAGTTGAAACTGGAGCAGGAGCATGGCCAGGTGGACTGGGGACAGCAAGGAGTCCTCATGTCAGGTAGTCCTGGGACATGGTCCTAGGGCTCAGGTCCTCCGAGAGAGAGAAAGAAAGAGAGAAGGAGAGAATTAGAGAACGCACACTTAGATTCACACAGGCACTCATTTATAGCCAGGCACTCATTTTCGATTGTAGAATACCTGGTTTCCCTGGGCAACAGCTTCCGACTCAGGTACAGCACAGGAAGCTCTTCTCTTGGCTCCCCTTGGGCCAGTACAGCTCCAATTCCTACAGCCGAAGCGTCCACCTGCACGAGAAATCTCTTCTGAAAATCAGGGGTCTGGAGAACAGGGAATGAGCACAGTCGTTTTTTTCAGTGTCATGAAGGCTTCCTCACACTCCTCAGTCCACTTCACAGGGTTGCTGGCCCCCTTCGAAGTGAGGTTGGTCAGAGGATGGTCGAAAACTGTGGAATGAATCTCCGGTACCACCCTGCCAGACCTAGGAAGGACTTCACCTGTGTCTTGGTTCTGGGTTGAGGGCTATTCCTGATGGACTCCACTTTCTCCACTGAGGCCGAACTTCACCCCTACGCAGCTGGTAACCCAGGTACTTTTGTCCCCTGTTTTGCACACTCACACTTCAGGAGGTTAAGCGTGAGGCCTGCATCATGGATCTACCCCAGGACTCTGCTAACATGCTGTATGTGCTCCTCCCAGGAGTGGCTGTAGATCACCACGTCGTCCAAGTAAGCAGCACAGTAATCGTCACAGTCCTGGAGGACCTTGTCCATCAGCCTCTGGAAAGTCGCAGGGGCTCCATGAAGGCCAAACGGCATGACCTTGAACTGGAACAGGCCCATTGGCGTCCGGAATGCAGTGTAGGCCTTGGATTGTTCATCCAGGGGCACCTGCCAGTACCCTTTGCAGAGATCCAATGTGGTGATGTAATGAGCTCTACCTATTCTCTCCAGTAAGTCGTCAATGCGGGGCATGGGATAGGCATCAAACTGGGAGATGGCATTCACCTTACGGAAGTCCATGCAGACGCGCAAAGAGCCATCCTTCTTTGGGACAATGACAATAGGGCTGCTCCATTCACTTGAAGATGGCTCGACAACATCCATCTCTATCATGGTGTGGACCTCTACCTTGAGGGCTACCACCAGCCTCTCAGGCACACGGTAAGGATGCTGGCGGACAGGGTTCTGGCCAGGTTTCAAACGAATGACGTGTTCTAGGACTTTGGTTCTTCCTGGTCTCTGACTGAAGAGGGCCGGATACTTGCCAAACAGCTGCTTCAGCTCATCTTGCTTGTCTTCTTCCAGGTGAGCCAGTATGACTTCTGTTCGTTCTTTCCATGCCTCTGTGACCCCATCCGACTCATCCTCTTCTACTCTGCGGACCAGAAAGGACTTTCCTTTGGAGAGTTCCTCTCTCTCCTCCCAGGCCTTGAGAAGGTTCACATGGTAGGTTTGCTTCTTCTTACCCTTGTCCGGGTGCAGCACCTCGTAGGTCACTGGGCCCATCTTCCTCCCGATTAGGTACGGTCCTTGCCATTGTGCAAGGAGCTTGCTGGTAGACGAGGGAAGGAGGAGCAGGACTTTCTGTCCTGGCTCAAACTCTCTGTGGCGAGCGTGCTGGTCATAGCCTCTCTTCTGGGCCTTCTGGGCTTGCTGAAGGTTTGCTCTAGCTTCCTCTCGGTACCGTTCCAACCTGTCTCGCATCTGGAGGACATACTGGACAATCCCCTGTCCTGAGGTAGCTACTGGGAACCTTCCCAGCACTTCTTCAGCAGGTCCAGTGGTCCTTGCACTGGCCATCCATAGAGGAGTTCGAATGGCGAGAAACCTGTCGATGCCTGAGGCACCTCCCTGTAAGCAAAAAGCAGAAAGGGTAACCACTTATCCCAGTCTTTACCAGTGTCAGCCACAAACTTCCTCAACATGTTCTTGAGCGTTTGATTGAATCTCTCCACGAGCCCATCAGTTTGGGGATGGTAGGGAGTAGTCCTCAAACCTTTAATGCCCAGCTGTCGGTGGAGTTGAACCATCAGTCGCGAGGTGAAGTTTGTCCCTTGGTCCGTCAGGATTTCATCTGGGATTCCTACACGAGAGAAGAGCTGAACAAGAGCACTGATTATTTTTGGAGTGGTTATGGAACGGAGTGGGAAGGCTTCTGGGAACCGGGTGGCATAGTCACAGATCACCAATATATACTTGTAACCTGCACTACTCTTCTCCAAGGGTCCAACAATGTCCATTGCAATTCTCTTGAATGGGGTAGAGATAACAGGCAGTGAACATAGAGGAGCCCGTTCAGACCTACGGACAGCACTGGTTTTCTGGCACGTGGGGCATGATTTGCAGTATTTTTGTACATCAGTATACATGGAGGGCCAAAAGAAACGGGAGCCTAGCCTAAGATAGGTCTTATGTTGCCCTAGATGGCCTGCCCATGGAACTGTATGTGCAAGGTTGAGAACAAGTGGTCTACAGGTAGATGGCACCACCAACTTCCTGCTATCTGCCTCTGACCCAAGGTAGAGTATGTGGTTGTCTACTGTGTAAATCCCCCACATGAAGATTGACTGTCCCCAGCTAAGGCCTTGTCAAACAAACATTTCAAGGTTGCGTCAGACTTCTGCAGTGTAGCAAAATTTTGTGGAACATCCCATTGCACCTCTAACCCAGACACATCAGCAACAGGTACAGGGGTTCCCACATACTTCTCTAGACGCCGCTGGCGGCGTGACTTTCTGGGCCCTTTGGTTCCCCCTCGCACAGACTATCACACAAGTCAGGCAGAGGTTGTAAACCAGCTTTGGCCTGGGCACGAGTGACAACTGAACATGCCATCTGAACATCAGACTGGCAAACTGACTGCTCATATAGCTGACCCCCCACACTTCCCAACAGATCAGAGAGTACAGGCACATCCCTCCCCAAAATCATCTCAAAATGTAGCTTCTCCATTACCCCAACTTTGAGGAGGTATTTCTGACCCTGAATCTCAACTGTGAGCTCAGCTGTGGGCTGCTGTGACTGGTCACCATGAACACATTGGATCAGTGTCTGATGACCATAATCAATGTCATTAACAGGTACATTACCTTTTCTGATCAATGACAGGGAACTGCCGGTGTCAATCATTGCAGTAAGACTTTTACCATTCACTTTTACAGGTACCAAGCATGACCCTTCCCGAGTCTGTCTATTCTGAACACCATCCCCTCTCTGGGTACATAACAGTAACCTGAGAGCTTGGATTTACGTAGCGGACACATTGAAGCTTTGTGCCCCTGCTGCCGGCAGTAAAAACAGGTCAGACCCCTCCCATCAGAGCGAACTGCATGATCCCTTATCTCCCTCCCAGACACATAACCCCCAGAGTTACCTCCACCATCTCTGGCGTTTCTGATGTCCCTTGTGTCTCTGAGACTCCTTGGAGCGGGTGCTGCAGGTTGTGGTGGGCCCCCTTTACGTGCATTAAGATACTGCAGTGCAAGCTTGGCCGCCATAAGCCCGTCCTTGGGCTCGTGCTCTCGGACCCAGGTTCGAATGTCGTGTGGTAGAACTTGTAGAAGTTGCTCGAGGATGATGACCTCCCGATTTCGTCCTGTGTCTTCTCCCCGGTCGAACCCATCGTCGGTAGAGACCCTTGAGGCGGTGGTACGTCTCTGTCGGCGACTCACCCGATGGCGTTGATGCAGCTCTGAAGCGTTGACGGTAGGTTTCCGGTGAGATGTCAAACTTCACCAGCAGCGCTTCCTTCAAGCCCTTGTAGACATTGGACAGCCCCTCATCCATTGCTGTGTAAGCCTCTAAGGCCTTGCCCGTGAGCAATGGGACAAGCCTGCAGGCCCACTCTACCTCAGGCCACTGCCACGTCTTAGCCATGCGCTCAAACCTCAGCAGGTAGTTTTCAATGTCCTCCCCCTGCTGGTATGAGGGCATCTTTGGCTCCTTCCTCAGGAATGCTGGAAGATGGACGTTAACACTGCTGGACTGGTCTCCTGGTGCTGGCCTCATTACTGCTTGGGGTGCCTGCTGTGGAGTTGAAGTCCCTGCTGCATCGAGCCTTTGTCGTCCTGGTGTTGGAAGACCCAATCTTGGGCTCTCACTGACGAGTTCCGCCTGGTGGGGAGCTGTGAGGATAGATTGGCGTAGGCCACGTAACTCCTGCTTGAGGTCTTCGTCCCTCTTCTCAAGGCAGGTGAAAAGTTGCTGAAAAAGGGTTACCATGGTTGGGTGTGGTTCTGGTCCCCCAACTGCTCCTTCAGTCAGCAGCTCACCCAGTTCTGGTTGTCTTTGGCCCCGCGGTCGGGCTCCTAGTTTCTCATACTTGACCTCTTCTTCACCAGACGATTCCATGGTATTCCACCCCGGTTCAACTTCAGGTACCTTTTCTGACAGTTGATGCTGTTGCTGAGAACGCAATCCTGTATGCATTCCTTTACCTCTCTTGTTGGAATTCACTGATTTGCGGTACGCCATCCCACCACTGCCACCATATGTCACGTAGAGTAGGCCAGAAGGCTAAACTGGATAACCTAACCTCTAACAAAATAAAAAGATGGCGGAACCGCAAAAGTTCTTCTGTGCAAAGGTGTTTATTTACAAGTGAATTCCGGAACAAAAAACAACAGTACTGCCATCAACGTCTACCTTATGGGACAGCTTAAAAACAATGCTGCCCCATCCACAGCTCAATCCAAAATGCCCTCCCCATGACTGAAAGAGAGGCTCCTTTTGTAGGGCTAGCCCCTCCCCTCAGAACAATTAACCCTAATTAATTAATCAATTAACAATACAAACCTACATTTTCCATGAACTAAACATACTAAAGGATATACATTGCAACACGGTTTTAAACAATATCACAACATAACATTTACAACATTACATCACTACTGACAATATCTTTCAATATGCCCATGTGCATTAATGAGCCATTTGGGACAGGCACTATAAAGCCAACCCAATTCCCTGAGCTCGGGTCCTTTTCCAGCATACCCGGAAGCTACAGAGATGGAGAGAGAGAAACAGAACAAACAAACAATGCGCTCATCCACAACATTGATAAGTATAATAATTATTATATCTCTCAAATATGAACATTGACAAGTGTGAAATGCATGCACCAAGACAGAAGTTAATTTGTGTGTCGACCCACATTGTTAACTTATCTTATAATGGTGCAGGGAGGAGTGATGAATATGTGTGTGCGTTAAAGAACCAAACGCTGCCCGCGGCCAGTGACGGACTTCTACGTCACAGGAATAGTAGATTGACATATGCTATTGCTTTTGCTGTTCGTTAGGCCTACTCATCTTGTTGGCTGACGAAACGTAAATGTGGACTGTTTTTCCAATATCTTCAATATGCACCTCAGAATTGGATAAGGATGCACGCAAGTCTCCAAAGTGTCTGTCTTCACTTGTAGCCTGTGAGAAAGACCCAAAAATGTGATGGAGAGCCATGTGAGTGAGAGGTGCAGCACTCAGGGAGAAGGGAACAATGGCCACTGGCCGCAAAAGACATGGCATGTTTTTGGGGTGCATTACGGCCACACAAAGGGGATACCGCTGGGAAATTGTAGGGGGATTAGTTGGACCGCAGAGTGAAGGAAAAGCAGCCAACAATTGCTCAGCATATACGGGAACATCTTCAAATCTGTTGGAAAAGCATTCCAGGTGAAGCTGGTTGAGAGAATGCCAAACTACTTTGAAGAATCTCAAATGTTAAATATATTTTGACTGGTACTGTAAATCTAACAAGACTCTAGATACACTATAACTCCTTTGGCAGGTAACCTGCCCCGAAGATGCAGGTAACTTCCAACGTGGGCAGTTTTTGCCAGATCCAGTGCACCCTTCTTCTGTTCTTCATTTGCACAATTAACCAAAACAAGATCTCTTCTAGTCACCTTGATTGACTAAACCTTTCCCACTGCTCTCTTCACAGTCTAAATGGATCTCCCAAATGAACCCCCTTGTCCAAAAAACGCGCTCCAACAAGAAATGCACTATTGGACCGATCCTTGTCTTCCACTATAACTTTTGTTTGTTTTGTTCCATTCTTCACTTCACATTCTTCCATTCTTCACTTCACCATTTTCACCACCTGGAGGACCCAGGTGAGGTTTTCAAAAATAAATTCCCAAAAGTATTTTCTGGTCTAGGAACGATAGAAGGTGACTAAAAAATCTGCCTGAAAGAGGATGCTATCCCCTATGCCCTTACCACCCCCCCCCACCTTGTGCCTATCCCTTTATTGGCCAGAGTTGGGGAGGATGGAAGAAATTGGGTCGGTGTCTAAAATAGAGAGTCCCACAGATTGGTGTGCAGGGATGGTAGTGGTCCCAAAAGCCAATGGGGACATAAGGATCTGTGTGGACATGACTAACTTGAATGAGGCACTCTGCAGAGAGAGACACATCATACCATCAGTGGAGCAGTCACTGGCTCAGTTGGATGGCTCACAAGTCTACACAAAGCTGGATGCCCGCTCAAGTTTCTGGCAGATACCGCAGAGAGTAGGGAGCTCACAACGTTTATAACACCGTTTGGCTGTTGCTGTGTTAATGTTTTGCCATTTGGAATTGCTTCCGGTCCTGAGCATTTCCAAAGACGCATGTCCCAGCTGTTGGATGGGCTGAGTGGCATCATAGTCCACGCGGACAATGTGCTCGTGTGCAGAATCGACAGAGCAGAACAGGATGTAAGGCTCACAGCAGTTCTGACCCAACTCCAGGAGACTGGCCTGACACTAAATGAAAAGCGCACTTTTGCACAGTCAGAGGTCTTGTTCTTGGGACACAAAATCAGTGCAGCTGGAATAGAGCCGGACCCGGAAAAGATCAGTGCCATCACAGATATGCTCAGAGCCCAGAATGTGGCTGAAGTCAGGACCTTCTTAGGCATGGCCACATATGTGGGTAAGTTCCTCCCACAGTTTTCAGATACAACCAAACCCCTGAGAGACTTACTAGCCAAAGAGAATGACTGGTCATGGGGTCACATGCAACAGGTGGCTTTTGACAAAATCAAAGGAGACCTGGCCTCACAGAGAGTGCTGTCCCAGTATCGTCCCCACGCTAAGACAAAAGTATCAGCAGATGCATCATCCTTTGGGCTAGGGGCAGTCCTCACACAGATGCAGGACAACATGGAGTGGCGTCCAATAGAATACATCTCCCGAAGCTTATCCGACACAGAGCAATGGTATGCTCAAGTGGAGAAGGAGGCGTTGGCTATCACATGGGCATGTGAAAGGCTCAGCCAATACCTTATTGGCCTGCAGTTTACAGCAGAGACTGACCACAAACCACTGTTGGCTCTGTTAGGGACAAAAGCACTGGACGACTTGCCTCCCAGAGTTCTACGCTTCTGCCTCAGATTACTGAGGTTCACCTACAAGATGGTGTATGTGCCAGGGAAGGCACTGATCACAGCAGATGAACTCTCCAGGGCCCCAATCAAATGTCCATTATCAGAGGAGCAGCAATGTCTAGAGGGTGAGGTACAGGTGTCCATTAATGCAATAAGGGACAGCCTACCTGCATCTCAGACCAAACTGCAGCAGATTGCAGAGGAGCAACAATGAGACCCCATCTGCCGACAGATAGTGCAGCAGTGCAAAAAGGGATGGAGGAACTGCCTCAGCTGCTGAAGCCCTATTGGGTGCACCAAAGTGACTTCCACTGTAATGGAGACCTTCTCATGAAAGGACAACGGATAGTTATCCCAGAGACTCAACCAGAAATGCTAGACAGAGTGGATGAGCATGGGGATAACCAAATGCAGACTGAGGGCTCAACAGTCGGTGTGGTGGCTTGGTCTGAGTACTCAGATTGCCAAGTTGGTGGCCCAGTGTGAGGCCTGTACAACATGTCAACCTTGTCATCCGGAGCCACTGATGGCAACGGAGCTGCCATAACGGCCATGGCAAAAGGTAGGGGCAGATATGTTCTATTGGAAAAAATTACACTTATCTGCTAGTGGTAGATTACTATTCAAGATACATTGGAATAGCAAAGACACCCATAACCACATCAGCTGGTGTTAATGGATTAAAGTCCATTTTTTTCCAGGCAAGGGGTCGCTGAGGTCCTGGTTACAGATAACGCTCCCCAGTTCTCTGCAAGCTCCTTTTCTGTTTTTGCCGCAGAATATGACTTCACACGTGACCAGTAGCCCCTACCATGCACAGAGTAATGGTGAGGCAGAGAGAGCTGTGAAAACAGTCAAGGAACTGCTGAAAAAGAACAAGGATCCATACAGGGCTCTGTTAGCTTACAGAGTTACACCACTGTATCATAGGCCGTCGCCTGCCGAGCTCCTGATGGGCAGGAGGCTGCCTTCCCCATTGCCTGTCTCGCTGGCTCAGCTTAACAGGAAGGCCTTCGCTGAGAGGGACAAACGGCTGAAACAAAACACAAACTGGAAACTTTATTCGGAGACACCGTGCCACGGAGAGGCCAGAGCTGACCGCAGGTCAACATGTGTGGATTACAAACTCAAAGACACCAGTAATAGTGCTGAGGAAAGAGGATGCCCCACGCTCCTATGTGGTGGACACGGGCTCAGAAGAGGTAGGAAGGAACAGAACACACCTCAGAGCTCCTCCAGATCTACCAACCACACAGACTGAGGCCACAGAAAATGCATTAGAGGGGGTGAAGGAGAGATAATGCTCACAGAGCCACAAGCGCGCCAAAAAAGGGATGTGAAGCCACCAGAGTGGCTGAAAGACTATGTTACGTGAAGAGAAAACATACTGTTGGGGACCATACCCAGCAAAAAGAGACTGTACCTAAGTTAATGTTCATACTGTTTCAGGATGTGAAGTAGCGTGTTAGAGAATAACACTGGTTTCCAAATTGCATTTCAGTTATGGTTCAGTGGTTATGCATGTTGAGTTCTTGTTCATGGGAGAGGGAAAGATGTAGTAGGATGTTCCTTGGGGGTATCCTTACCTATGTATGACATGCGAGGGTTAGGTTAGTAAACATGCTGGAGCTAGAACCTCGTTGTCGTGCGTCCTTATTTTAGATAATACTACAGTCAACACTGCACTAGGACTGTTGTCCAAAACAGAGAACAATGTCCATGTCAATCAAGCATATTTGTAACAAAGTCAAAGTTCACTGCCTGCCATAAACAGCCCGTGGACACGTAATACACACTCCCTGAAAACGTTTCACATTACATTGTCAGGAACATAGTTTGTTCATATAGACTCGAGCTGCTCTCTGGTAGATTTAACATCAAGACCCTATTGACATTGCCTGTGATTTTGAGCAGAAGGCCTCTCTACCAGCCAGAGGACACAATTCCAGGAGGGCACTAAAGATTTCAGCAATTGGGAAACTCACAAAAGTTAGAAAATATGCCTCCAAGTTTGACAGCTGCACTGCAAGAGTGGGAAAGTCTAGAGAAAGAGTATCATCAGATTCAGGTGAGATGTCAGATCCTATTCTAATACAAATCAAATCAAATGTTATTTGTCACATGCGCCGAATACAACGGGTGTAGACTACCTTGAAAAGCTTACTTAGTTACATAGTGTTACATACAGTAATCACAGTGGTTCATCAAGGAAGAATCATTAGAATAGATGTAATAGGCTATACATTATTGTCAGTATCTTCTATGCTGATATGATGATATTTAAAATTCCGTTACTACTAGGAGAGCCACCGGCTATACTTGCAGAAACTAGAGGAAGTTTCCAAGCTGCAGAGTAATTGCTCTTCGTCTATCGCCCGCCAGCGGAGTAGACTTAAGGACATGTCTCAGTTAATGAAGAAGTAAGTTAATGCACACGCATACACGCTCTCACATACACACATTCGCTCTCCTTCTCTAAACAGTTTCATGCACCCTAACACTATTTTTCAAGGCCCTCTATCCATCCTTTATAAACAGATGTAATAAGGAGAGACTGACAGATGAGGATGTAAAAACCTTGGATGAAATCAAGGAGCACATCAAAGCAAGACCCAACACTTTCTTTGAAATGGAGGCTTTCCTTCCAAAGAAAAATGGGTACGAGTGTCACTATATTAAAAACATTATTTCACAGGTCTCAGGGGAGGGTGTGAAAGAGTTGTTGGCTGTTTTCCTATTCTGAGGATTTATACATTTCAATGGCCAGTTAAATAAAACAATTCTCATTCACATCTCACAAACTACAGGTTGTATCTCAATCTTGTTCTGGGCAATGTAAGCGTGACTCTTCTGAGCAAACAGTCAAAGTAAGTAGCTTCCACTTCAATGGATTTGCTAACTCTTAGAAATTTGAACATACTGTACTTCTTATCTAGTGAACCATAAACCCATTTGTCATTCTATTCCAAATGTCCCCATCAGATGGAGCTGATAATTAACAAATCATAAATCATCTTTCAACAGATGGCAACAGTGTGACTTTGCGTGATTAGAAAAATGTTTCTTCCTCCTCAGATTTGCCTACAAAGATGAATATGAGAAATTCAAGCTGTACCTCACAGTTATACTGCTCCTATTCGCCTTCATGTGTTATTGCTTTGTGAGCTACAGGTAAGCTTGAATAGCTATGAACACAAACAGGTAAACAGCAAAGACCGTGACGCAACCGAGGTGCACACAAACACACACAGAAAAAAATATTACCCACAAAACACAGGTGGTAAAAGGCTACCTAAGTATAGTTCTCAATCAGAGACAACGACAAAAAGCTATCCCTGATTGAGAACCATACCCGGCCAAAAACAAAGAAATACAAAAACATAGAAAAAATAACATAGAATACCCACCCTAGTCACACCCTGGCCTAACCAAAATAGAGAATAAAAAGCCTCTCTATGGCCAGGGTGTGACACACTTGATGATTTTGTTGCAAAACGCTATATACTGTATCTGCCTCACACTGAGAAATAACTAGTGATGCTAGGTTTTACACAGTCAAATGTGACAAAGAACAAAATTTTTTATAAAGAACAAATACAAATTATACATTTGTGACATCAATATACATTTTTTAAATGTAAAAAAAAAGATCAATACTTACATTTTACATTTTAGTCATTTAGCAGATGCTCTTATCCAAAATGAGAGACTTACAATTAGTGCATTTATCTTAAGATAGCTAGGTGAGACAACCACATATCACAGTCAAATATACAAGATACAAACATTCCATTTCACCTTAACAATGGCTATATAGCGATTTGCAACAAAACCCATTTTAATACACATATAACATCTATTCATTAAAAAATCTGAGAACAGTAATACTTTGCACACACATGAAGGTACCCATAAGCAATCATATGTCATTCAACTCTGTCTAGTGCCTGAATCTCTCTCTCTGTGTGAGCGTGCATGCATGCGTGCGTGTGTTTGTTTGCGCGCATGTTTATTTGTGTGTCTGTACCCTGTCTAGATTTGTTGACGCAATCCTCAATTTCTTGCTGGTGTGGTACTACTGCACCCTCACCGTACGGGAGAGCATCCTCATCAGCAACGGGTCCAGGTAGGCCCGTCAGTCTTCAGACCTAATCCCTGGCTAGAGATGATACATTCTTACACTGCTCAACAATAAATTACTTTGGCAAAATAGTAACTACTGCCTCCCGACCGACCCGGGTGGGTTCGAGACCCATGAGGCAGCGCACAATTGGCCCAGCGTCGTCTGGGTTAGGGGAGGGTTTGGCCGGCCAGGATGTCCTTGTGCCATAACGCTCTAAGGACTCCTGTTGCGGGCCAGGAGCATGCACGCTGTCATGGAAGCCAGTTGTACGGTGTTTCCTCTGACACATTGGTGCGGCCGGCTTCCGGGTTAAGTGGGCAGTGTCTCAAGAAGCAGTGTGGCTTCACCTCTCCTGAGTCAGTACGGGAGTTGCAGCGATGGGATAAGACTGTAACTACCAATTGGGGACAAGTTAAATATATATATATATATAAAATAGTAACTACTACAGTATGATGCATTTATATAAGTACTCCCTCTTCATATTTGCCTATTCTGATTATTTTCTTGTTGTATTTGGTTAATGTTTCAGGATCAAAGGCTGGTGGGTTTTCCACCATTACGTCTCAGCCTTTCTGTCTGGAGTCATGCTGACATGGTGAGCAAACTCAGGAAGCGCTTGTTGCAAATAGTTGATCACACACCAACCACACTGTAGGTTTTTTCATAGGCAGTTTCCATTTCAAGCAATGGTATGATAGATGGCAAACAATAGAATCCAGTTTGCATTTTCTATTCCTTGTCAATATTTTAAGTTAATTTACTGCAGTAGGCTAAATCAGTGTCACACTTAGTGTTTCTTTGTAGTCTTAAACAAATCGACTTTGAAACAAAAGTATACACCTCACACACATGGCTATGGGTTTAAAAAAAGAAGACACCTGTACCATGTCAGATATAGATTTGAAGTGTATTCAATTTTGAGTTTGCATCCCAATATTACACTTTATATACATCACAGAAGATTGAAATATAACAAAACCGTTTGACATAGAAACACTGAATTGATTTAAATCATGTTTATTAATTACGAAATTATGAAAAATATTACTAACATTCCACCCATGAGGCCACTAGAGGACGATCTAGTCATTTGACTGCAGGAAAGGGGTATGCACTTTTCACAACACCCAAAAGTCACTTAACATACACAAGAAAATTAGCAGGAAATAAAGCAATAAAATCACATATTACATAAGTAAGTAGTTTGGACACACCTACTCATTCAAGAGTTTTTCTTTATGTTTACTATTTTCTACATTGTAGAATAATAGTGAAGGCATCAAAACTATGAAATAACACATATCTAATCATGTAGAAACCAAAAAAGTGCAGGGCTGGGGAGTAACAGATTACAAAAAAGTGTTAAACAAATCAAAATATATTTTAGATTTTAGATACTTCAAAAGTAGCATTCTCTCAACCAGCTTCACATGGAATGTTTTTCCAACAGTCTTGAAGGAGTTCCCACATATGCTGCTTTTCCTTCAATCTGCGGTCCAACTCATTCCAAACCATCTCTATTGGGTTGAGGCCAGGTGATTGTGGAGGCCAGGTCATCTGATACAGCACTCAATCACTATCCTTCTTGGTCAAATAGCCCTTAAACACCCTGGAGGTGTGTTGGGTCATTGTCCTGTGGAAAAACAAATAATCGTCCCACTAAGTGCAAACCAGATGGGACGGCTTATCGCTGCAGAATGCTGTGGTAGCCATGCTGGTTAAGTGTGCCTTGAATTCTATATAAATCACTGACAGTGTCACCAGAAAAGCACCCCCACACCATCACACCTCCTCCTCCATGCTTCAGGGTGGGAACCACACATGCAGAGATCATCCATTCACCTACTCTGCATCTCACAAAGACATGGCGGTTAGAACCAAAAATATCAAATTTGGACTCATCAGACCAAAGGACAGATTTCCACCGGCCTAATGTCCATTGCTCGTGTTTCTTGGCCCAAACAAGTTTCTTCTTATTGGTGTCCTTTAGTAGTGGTTTATTTGCAGTAATTCGACCATGAAGGCCTGATTCACGCAGCCTCCTCTGAATAGTTGATGTTGAGATGTTTCTGTTACTTGAACTCTGAGCTGCAATCTGAGGTGCAGTTAACTCTAATGAACTTGTCCTCTTCAGCAGAGGTAAGTCTTCCTTTCCTGTGGCGGGCCTCATAAGAGCCAGTTTCATCATAGCGCTTGATGGTTTTTGCGACTGCACTGTCACGCTGTCACGCCTTGGTCATGGTATCTTGTGTTTTTGTTATATGTTTGGGTAGGCCAGGGTGTGACATGGGTTTATATGTTGTATTTCGTATTGGGGTTTGTATTAATTGGGAGTGTGTATTATTAGGGGTGTGTCTTGTTAGGCTTGGCTGCCTGAGGCGATTCCTAATTGGAGTCAGCTGATTCTCGTTGTCTCGGATTGGGAACCGTATTTAGGCAGCCTGAGTGCGCGTTGTAGTTCGTGGGTGATTGTACCTGTCTCTGTGTTAGTCACCAGATAGGCTGTATTAGTTTCACTCGTTTGTTGTTTTTGTATTTTCCGTTATTTCATGTACCGCTTTATCTTTATTAAAAGTCATGAGTAACCTACACGCTGCATTTCGGTCTGACTCTCTTCAAACGACAGACAAGGTTCATTACAGAATCACCCACCATTCACAGACCGAGCAGCGTGTGAACTGGCAGGATCTAAAGGAGGACGTTATGGACGGCAGAGGCAGGGATTATACGACGTGGGAAGAAATCGACAGGTGGGCGGCCGACCCAGAGCGAGTGCAGGAGCCCGCCTGGGATTCCCTACAGCAATGCGAAGAGGGCTATACACTGATGGAATCGAAAAGGAGAGCACAGCGTTACAGAGCGAGAACCGTAGGTAACGGGAAAGCGCAGAGAGAGAGTGGCAGAGTCAGGAGTCAGACCTGAGCCTACTCTCCCTGTTAATTGTGAGGAGCAGCAATATGAGGACTTCTGGTCTTGGGAGATGATATTAGACGGAAAAGGACCCTGGGCGCAGCCGGGAGAATATCGCCGTCCCAAGGAGGAAATAGAAGTAGCTAAAGCGGAGAGGCGTGAGTATGAGAAGGCAGCACAGCGATGCGGTTGGAAACCGGAAAGTCACCCCCAAAAAAATATTGGGGGGGGGGCTAAAAGGGAGAATAGTTATGCCAGGTAGTAAACCTGCGCATACTCCCTGTGCTCACCGTTGGGCTAGAGAGACCGGGCAGGCACCGTGTTATGCTATGGAGCGCACGGTGTTTCCAGTGCGGGTGCTGAGCCAGCTGCGACACATACCAGCCCTTCCTATTGGCCGGGCTAGAGTGGGCATCGAGCCAGGTAAGCTTGGGCAGGCTCGGTGCTCTAGAGCTCCAGTGCGCCTGCACGGTCCGGTCTATCCAGAGCCACCTCTACACACCAGTCCTCCGGTAGCAGCTCCCCGTGTCCTCTCGCCAGTACCACCAGTTCCAGCACCACGCACCAGGCCTCCAGTGCGCCTCGCTTGTTTAGCGCAACCAGAGCTGTTCTCTTCTCCTGCGCTATCGGAGTCTCCCGCCTGCCCAGTGCCGCCAGTCAGCCCAGCGCCGCCAGTCTGCCCAGCGCCGCTAGTGCTCCCAGTCTGCCCAGCGCCGCCAGTACCGCCAGTCTGCCCAGCGCCGCCAGTACCGCCAGTCTGCCCAGCGCCGCCAGTACCGCCAGTCTGCCCAGCGCCGCCAGTACCGCCAGTCTGCCCAGCGCCGCCAGTCTGCCCAGCGCCGCCAGTCTGCCCAGCGCCGCCAGTCTGCCCAGCGCCGCCAGCGCCGCCAGTCTGCCCAGCGCCGCCAGTGCCGCCAGTCTGCCCAGCGCCGCCAGTGCCGCCAGTCTGCCCAGCGCCGCCAGTGCCGCCAGTCAGCCCAGCGCCGCCAGACAACCAGTCTATTCCAGATCTGCCAGACAACCAGTCTCTTCCAGATCTGCCAGACAACCAGTCTCTTCCAGATCTGCCAGACAACCAGTCTCTTCCAGATCTGCCAGACAACCAGTCTCTTCCAGATCTGCCAGACAACCAGTCTCTTCCAGATCTGCCCGTCAACCTGAATCTTCCAGATCTGCCCGTCAACCTGAATCTTCCAGTTCCGCCAGCCAGGATTTACCGGAGCCTACTACCTGCCTGAGCTTCCTCTCAGTACTGAGCTTCCTCTCAGTACTAGGCTTCCTCTCTGTACTGGGCTCCCTCTCTGTACTGGGCTCCCTCTCTGTACTGGGCTCCCTCTCTGTACTGGGCTCCCTCTCAGTACCGGGCTGCTTCGGTCCCGGGCTGCCCCTCTGTCCCGAGCTGCCCCTCTGTCCCGAGCTGCCCCTCTGTCCCGAGCTGCCCCTCTGTCCCGAGCTGCCCCTCTGTCCCGGGCTGCCCCTCTGTCCTGAGCTGCCCTGCTGTCCAGAGCTGCCCCTCTATCCTGAGTTGCCCCTCTATCCCGAGCTGCCCCTCTGTCCCGAGCTGCCCCTCTGTCCCGAGCTGCCCCTCTGTCCCGAGCTGCCCCTCTGTCCCGAGCTGCCCCTCTGTCCCGAGCTGCCCCTCTGTCCCGAGCTGCCCCTCTGTCCCGAGCTGCCCCTCGGTCCCGAGCTGCCCCTCGGTCCCGAGCTGCCCCTCAGTTATGTGGGGATCAGGGTGAGGACTATTAGGCCATGGTCGGCGGAGAAGGTGGATTATCCTAGGACGCGTAGGGGAGGAACTAGGACATTTATGGAGTGGGGTCCACGTCCCGAGCCAGAACCGCCACCATGGACAGACGCCCACCCGGACCCTCCCTATGCTCTTGAGGTGCGTCCCGGAGTCCGCACCTTAGGGGGGTTCTGTCACGCCTTGGTCATGGTATCTTGTGTTTTTGTTATATGTTTGGGTAGGCCAGGGTGTGACATGGGTTTATATGTTGTATTTCGTATTGGGGTTTGTATTAATTGGGAGTGTGTATTATTAGGGGTGTGTCTTGTTAGGCTTGGCTGCCTGAGGCGATTCCTAATTGGAGTCAGCTGATTCTCGTTGTCTCGGATTGGGAACCGTATTTAGGCAGCCTGAGTGCGCGTTGTAGTTCGTGGGTGATTGTACCTGTCTCTGTGTTAGTCACCAGATAGGCTGTATTAGTTTCACTCGTTTGTTGTTTTTGTATTTTCCGTTATTTCATGTACCGCTTTATCTTTATTAAAAGTCATGAGTAACCTACACGCTGCATTTCGGTCTGACTCTCTTCAAACGACAGACGAGGTTCATTACACACGCCTTGGTCTTAGTATTTTGTGTTTTCGTTTATTATTTGGTCAGGCCAGGGTGTGACATGGGTTTATGTTGTTGTATTTCGTATTGGGGTTTTTGTATTATTGGGATTGCGGCTGAGTAGGGGTGTTGTATGGGCTTGGCTGCCTGAGGCGGTTCTCAATCAGAGTCAGGTGATTCTCGTTGTCTCTGATTGGGAACCGTATTTAGGTAGCCTGGTTTCGCTTTGTATTTCGCGGGTGATTGTTCCTGTCTCTGTGTCGTGTTCACCAGATAGGCTGTATTAAGGTTTCACGTTCCGTTTGTTGTTTTGTATATGTATAAGTTATTTCATGTTTCGCTCTTCATTCATTAAAGTCATGAGTAACTACCACTGCTTTTAATCAGGGCAAGGTGTCTGGCAACATGACTGAATACAAACAGTGCAGCTATTCCCTCCGCAAGGCTATTAAACAAGCTAAGCGTCAATACAGAGACAAAGTGGAATCTCAATTCAACGGCTCAGACACAAGAGGCATGTGGCAGGGTCTACAGTCAATCACGGACTACAAGATGAAATCCAGCCCAGTCACGGACCAGGATGTCTTGCTCCCAGGCAGACTAAATAACTTTTTTGCCCGCTTTGAGGACAATACAGTGCCACTGACACGGCCTGCAACGGAAACATGCGGTCTCTCCTTCACTGCAGCCGAGGTCAGTAAGACATTTAAACGTGTTAACCCTCGCAAGGCTGCAGGCCCAGACGGCATCCCCAGCCGCGCCCTCAGAGCATGCGCAGACCAGCTGGCCGGTGTGTTTACGGACATATTCAATCAATCCCTATACCAGTCTGCTGTTCCCACATGCTTCAAGAGGGCCACCATTGTTCCTGTTCCCAAGAAAGCTAAGGTAACTGAGCTAAACGACTACCGCCCCGTAGCACTCACTTCCGTCATCATGAAGTGCTTTGAGAGACTAGTCAAGGACCATATCACCTCCACCCTACCTGACACCCTAGACCCACTCCAATTTGCTTACCGCCCAAATAGGTCCACAGACGATGCAATCTCAACCACACTGCACACTGCCCTAACCCACCTGGACAAGAGGAATACCTATGTGAGAATGCTGTTCATCGACTACAGCTCGGCATTCAACACCATAGTACCCTCCAAGCTCGTCATCAAGCTCGAGACCCTGGGTCTCGACCCCGCCCTGTGCAACTGGGTACTGGACTTCCTGACGGGCCGCCCCCAGGTGGTGAGGGTAGGCAACAACATCTCCTCCCCGCTGATCCTCAACACGGGGCCCCACAAGGGTGCGTTCTGAGCCCTCTCCTGTACTCCCTGTTCACCCACGACTGCGTGGCCACGCACGCCTCCAACTCAATCATCAAGTTTGCGGACGACACAACAGTGGTAGGCTTGATTACCAACAACGACGAGACGGCCTACAGGGAGGAGGTGAGGGCCCTCGGAGTGTGGTGTCAGGAAAATAACCTCACACTCAACGTCAACAAAACTAAGGAGATGATTGTGGACTTCAGGAAACAGCAGAGGGAACACCCCCTATCCACATCGATGGAACAGTAGTGGAGAGGGTAGCTAGTTTTAAGTTCCTCGGCATACACATCACAGACAAACTGAATTGGTCCACTCACACTGACAGCGTCGTGAAGAAGGCGCAGCAGCGCCTATTCAACCTCAGGAGGCTGAAGAAATTCGGCTTGTCACCAAAAGCACTCACAAACTTCTACAGATGCACAATCGAGAGCATCCTGGCGGGCTGTATCACCGCCTGGTACGGCAACTGCTCCGCCCTCAACCGTAAGGCTCTCCAGAGGGTAGTGAGGACTGCACAACGCATCACCGGGGGCAAACTACCTGCCCTCCAGGACACCTACACCACCCGTTGTTACAGGAAGGCCATAAAGATCATCAAGGACATCAACCACCCGAACCACTGCCTGTTCACCCCGCTATCATCCAGAAGGCGAGGTCAGTACAGGTGCATCAAAGCTGGGACCGAGAGACTGAAAAACAGCTTCTATCTCAAGGCCATCAGACTGTTAAACAGCCACCACTAACAGTGAGTGGCTGCAGCCAACACACTGTCATTGACACTGACCCAACTCCAGCCATTTTAATAATGGGAATTGATGGGAATTATGTAAATATATCACTAGCCACTTTAAACAATGCTACCTTATATAATGTTACTTACCCTACATTATTCATCTCATATGCATATGTATATACTGTACTCTACATCATCGACTGCATCCTTATGTAACACATGTATCACTAGCCACTTTAACTATGCCACTTTGTTTACTTTGTCTACACACTCATCTCATATGTATATACTGTACTCGATACCATCTACTGTATGCTGCTCTGTACCATCACTCATTCATATATCCTTATGTACATGTTCCTTATCCCCTTACACTGTGTATAAGATAGTAGTTTTGGAATTGTTAGTTAGATTACTTGTTGGTTATCACTGCATTGTCGGAACTAGAAGCACAAGCATTTCGCTACACTCGCATTTAACATCTGCTAACCATGTGTATGTGACAAATAAAATTTGATTTGATTTGATTTGCTGCATTTCGGTCCGACTCTCTTTCCACAAACGAAGAACGCCGTTACATGCACTTGAATTTTTTTTACTGACCTTCATGTCTTAAAGTAATGATGGACTGTTTTTTCTCTTTGCTTATTTGAGCTGTTCTTGCCATAATATGGACTTGGTCCAGGGTTATCTTCTGTATACCACCACTACCTTGCCACAAATTAACTTTTAACAAGGCACACCTGTTAAATTAAATGCATTCCAGGTGACTACCTCAGGAAGCTGGTTGATAGACTGCCAAGAGTGTGCAAAGCTGTCATCAAGGCAAAGGGTGGCTACTTTGAAGAATCTCAATTATAAAATATATTTTGATTTGTTTAACACTTTTTTGGCTACTACATGATTGCATATGTGTTATTTCATAGTTTTGATGTCTTCACTATTATTCTACAATGTAGAAAGTAGTAAAAATTAAGAAAAACCTGTGAATGAATAGTTGTGTCCAAACTTTTGACTGGTACTGTATATAAAAGTGCACTAAACACAAGGACAGACTGACCAGGGAAGTGAACTAGACAGAAGATAAAAGCTAAGACAACAGAGAATCTGAGTAAGCCTGTGTGAAGGTGTGGATAGGTGTATGGATTGTGGGGTCCTGACGTGGTGAGGGAGTTCCAGAGTTGGGGAACTACAGTTCTAAAAGCCTGGTCTCCCATGGAGAGGAGCGTGGTGTGAAGGATGGTGAGGAGGCCAGCGTCCGAGGAGTGCAGTGAACAGGTGGGAGTGTAGGGATGCAGGAGGACAGTAAGCTATGTGGGTGCCAGTCCATTGAGTGCTTTGTAGGTGAGCATTAGCAATATAAAGATGATCCTTTATTAAACTGTTAGGAGGTGAAGTTCAACAGTATACAGTATACAATATAGTACACTGTATTTAAAAGTCATTGTCTGATGTCTCTTAGGCCTGATGGATACCTGTACCAGAATTTCAGGAACCAATTCCTCGCCTACTCTTTGTATCAAAGTAAGCTTTCGTACTTAAAAAACAAGGAATACATTAGTGTTACAACAATTGTCTAGTTTAAAAAAAATGTCAACCACTTCTTTGTGTGTGTGTGTGTGTGTGTATGTGTGTGTGTGTGTGTGTGTGTGTGTGTGTGTGTGTGTGTGTGTGTGTGTGTGTGTGTGTGTGTGTGTGTGTGTGTGTGTGTGTGTGTGTGTGTGCGTGTGTGCATCACAGGCATCGTTCACTGTATGCAGTACTACTATCAGAGCGGCTGTCTGTACAGACTAAGAACCCTGGGGGAAAGACACAACATGGACCTGACTGTGGGTGAGACACAATGTAATAATTACAATGACCCTCCATGTTATAGCTACATAGTTACAGATACATTTGAGATACATTTGTTTACGTCTACGTTGTGTCCATCTATCTTTTAGAAGGATTTCAGTCCTGGATGTGGCAAGGGCTGACATTTCTTCTGCCCTTCCTCTTTTTTGGTCATGTGAGTATGCGATCTGGCTGTGTGATTCCTCTCAGCTCAGCATTAGTTGATCTGGAGTTAGTTTGCTTTGTCACGTATGTAATGCTGAGTCACACTGAGGCTACTTTGTTGTTGCATAGGGATTGCATAATAAATCACACATACAGTGCCTACAAAATGTAATCACACCCCTTGACTTTTCTCAACATTTTGTTGTTTTACAAAGTGGGATTAAAATGGATTTCATTGTCAATTTTGGTAAATCTACACACAAAAATGTGAACATTTATAAAAATGTAAAATAAAACACATCTTGATTATATAAATCAAATGTTATTGGTCACGTACACATATTTTGCAGATGTTATCGCAGGTGCAGCAAAATTGTGTTTCTAGCTCCAACAGTGCAGTAATACCTAATAATACAACATGCACAAATCCCCAAAATAAAAAAGGAATAATTATGAGGATGAGGATGAGCAATGTTAGAGTCCAGAATATAAATATATACAGTTGAAGTCGGAAGTTTACATACACCTTAGCCAAATACATTGTTTTTCACAATTCCTGACATTTAATCCTAGTAAAGATCACCACTTCATTTTAAGAATGTGAAATGTCAGAATAATAGTTGAGAGTGATTTATTTAAGCTTTTATTTCTTTCATCACATTCCCAGTGGATCAGAAGTTTACATACATTCAATTAGTGTTTGGTAGCATTGCCTTTAAATTGTTTCACTTGGGTGAAACGTGTCGGGTAGCCTTCCACAAGCTTCCCGCAATAAGTTGGGTGAATTTTGGCCAATTCCTCCTGACAGAGCTGGTGTAACTGAGTCAGGTTTGTAGGCCTCCTTGCTCGCACACGCTTTTACAGTTCTGCCCACAAATTGTCTATAGGATTGAGGTCGGGGCTTTGTGATGGCACTCCAATGGAAGTATGCTTGGGGTCATTGTCCATTTGGAAGACCCATTTGTGACCAAGCTTTAACTTCCTGACTGATGTCTTGAGATGTTGCTTCAATATATCCACGTAATTTTCCGTCCTCATGATGCCATCTATTTTGTGATGTGCACCAGTCCCTCCTGCAGCAAAGCTCCCCCATAACATGATGCTGTCACCCCCGTGCTTCATGGTTGGGATGGTATTCTTCGGCTTGCAAGCCTCCCCCTTTTTCCTACAATCACAACGATGGTCATTAACAGTTCTATTTTTGTTTCATAAGACCAGAGGACATTTCTCCAAAAAGTTCAATCTTTGTCCCCATGTGCAGTTGCAAACCGTAGTCTGGCTTTTTATGGCGGTTTTGGAGCAGTGGCTTCTTCCTTGCTGAGTGGCCTTTCAGCTTATGTCGATATTGGACTTGTTCTACTGTGGATAAAGATACTGTGAAAGATAAAGATTGTGATACAGTGAGTTATAAGTGAAATAATCTGTCTGTAAACAATTGTTGGAAAATTTACTGGTGTCATGCACAAAGTAGATGTCCTAACCGACTTGCCAAAACTATAGTTTGTTGACAAGAAAATTGTGGAGTGGTTGAAAAACGAGTTTTATTGACTAAGTGTATGTAAACTTCCGACTTCAATTGTATGCGTATGATGTGTATGTATAGACATTATAGGCAATATATGAATAGAAAAGGTGTACAGCAGTAGTTATATAGGATGAGCCTTGACTAGAATATAGTATATGTCATGTTCTGACTCTAGTTCTTGTGTTATTTGATTTTTTAGTTGGTCAGGACGTTAGTTGGGTGGGCATTCTATGTTTTGTGTTTCGAGGTTGGTTTTCTGTCTTCGGCCTAGTATGGTTCTCAATCAGAGGCAGGTGTCGTTAGTTGTCTCTGATTGAGAATCATACTTAGGGAGCCTGGGTTTCACTGTTGTTTTGTGGGTGATTGTTTCCGTGTCTGTTCGCCACACGGTACTGTTTCGGTTTTGTTCACGTTTATTGTTTTGTATTCATTGAGTGTTCAGTTCATGTTTTTAAATAAACAACCATGGACACATACCACGCCGCAGCTTGGTCCGATCCTTGCTACACCTCCTCTTCAGATGAAGAGGAGGAAAACCTTTACAGTATATACAGTGGGGCAAAAAAGTATTTAGTCAGCCACCAATTGTGCAAGTTCTCCCACTTAAAAAGATGAGAGAGGCCTGTAATTTTCATCATAGGTACACTTCAACTATGACAGACAAAATGAGAAGAAAAAAATCCAGAAAATCACATTGTAGGATTATTAATGAATTTATTTGCAAATTATGGTGGAAAATAAGTATTTGGTCAATAACAAAAGTTTATCTCAATACTTTGTTATATACCCTTTGTTGGCAATGACAGAGGTCAAACGTTTTCTGTAAGTCTTCACAAGGTTTTCACACACTGTTGCTGGTAGAGCAGTGATGTTGTGGGGCTGTTGCTGGGCAACACGAACTTTCAACTCCCTCCAAAGATTTTCTATGGAGTTGCGATCTGGAGACTGGCTAGGCCACTCGAGGACCTTGAAATGCCTCTTACAAAGCCACTCCTTTGTTGCCCGGGCGGTGTGTTTGGGATCATTGTCATGCTGAAAGACCCAGCCATGTTTCATCTTCAATGCCCTTGCTGATGGAAGGAGGTTTTCACTCAAAATCTCACAATACATGGCCCCATTCATTCTTTCCTATACACGGATCAGTCGTCCTGGTCCCTTTGCAGAAAAACAGCTCCAAAGCATGATGTTTCCACCCCCATGCTTCACAGTCGGTATGGTGTTCTTTGGATGCAACTCAGCATTCTTTGTCCTCCAAACACGACGAGTTGAGTTTTTACCAAAAAGTTATATTTTGGTTTCTGCTGACCATATGACATTTTCCCAATCTTATTCTGGATCATCCAAATGCTCTCTAGCAAACTTCAGATGGGCCTGGACATGTACTGGCTTAAGCAGGGGGACACGTCTGGCACTGCAGTATTTGAGTCCCTGGCGGCGTAGTCTGTTACTGATGGTAGGCTTTGTAACTTTGGTCCCAGCTCTCTGCAGGTCATTCACTAGGTCCCCCCGTGTGGTTCTGGGATTTTTGGGTGAGATCTTGCGTGGAGCCCCAGATCGAATGAGATTATCAGTGGTCTTGTATGTCTTCCATTTCCTAATAATTGCTCCCACAGTTGATTTCTTCAAACCAAGCTGCTTACCTATTGCAGATTCAGTCTTCCCAGCCTGGTGCAGGTCTACAAATTTGTTTCTGGTGTTCTTTGACAGCTCTTTGGTCTTGGCCATAGTGGAGTTTGGAGTGTGACTATTTGAGGTTGTGGACAGGTGTCTTTTATACTGATAACAAATTCAAACAGGTGCCATTAATACAGGTAACGAGTGGAGGACAGAGGAGCCTCTTAAAGAAGAAGTTACAGGTCTGTGAGAGCCAGAAATCTTGCTTGTTTGTAGGTGACCAAATACTTATTTTCCACCATAATTTGCAAATTAATTCATAAAAAATCCTACATTGTGATTTTCTGGATTTTTTTTCCATTTCGTCTGTCATAGTTGAAGTGTACCTATGATGAAAATTACAGGCCTCTCTCATCTTAAGTGGGAGAACTTGCACAATTGGTGGCTGACTAAATACTTTTTTGCCCCACTGTACATAAGAGGGTAAAACTGTGTGCAAACATTATTAAAGTTACCAGTGTTCAATGACTATGTACATAGGGCAGCAAGTATTTAAGACAAAGCATTAGAAACATATTTGGCAGTAATTACAACTGTGGCTCTTTTTGGGTAAGTATAGTGACACAGACCCAGATGCAGACACAGGAGGCAGACAGTTCGAGTCTCTGATATTAATTGAACAACAAGGGGCAGGCAAACGGTTGAGGACAGGCAAAAGTTAATAAACCAGGTCAGAGCTCCAAATGGTACAGGCCGGCAGGCACGCTCGAGGTCAGGGCAGGCGGGCTTAGTCTCAGGGCAGGCAAGAGGTCAGAACTAGGAGGACTTGGAAAAACACGCTGGTAAGCTTGACATGACAAGACGAACTGGCAACAGAACAGGGAACATGGGTATAAATACACTTGGGATAATGGGGAAGATGGGCAACACCTGGAGGGGGTGGAGACAAGCACAAAGACAGGTGAAACAGATCAGGGTGTGACAGGTAAGCATCTAAGAGCTTTGCACACCAGGATTGTACAATATTTGGCCATTATTCTTTAAAAAATTATTCAAGCTCTGTTAAGTTGCTTGTTGATCATTGCTAAACAAAGACATGTTTAAGGTTTGCCATAGATTTTCAAGATGATTTTTAGTTACAACTGTAACTAGGCCACTCAGGAAACTTTAAAGTCATCTTGGTAAGATTTTTTATGATTTTTACATTTAACGTCATCCAGTGTAGATTTGGCCTTGTGTTTTAGGTTATTGTCCTGCTGAAAGGTGATTATTCGTCTCCCAGTGTCTGTTGTAAAGAAGACTGAAGCAGGTTTTCTTCTAAGATTTTGCCTGTGCTTAGCAGCCACCACCATGCTTGAAAATATGAAGAATGGTACTCAGTGATGTTTTGTGTTGGATTTGCCCAAACATAACGCTTTGTATTCAGGACAAAAAGTTGATTTCTTCGTCTAATTTTTTTGCAGCATTACTTAAGTTCCTTGTTGCAAACAGGATGCGTGTTTTTGAAAATGTTTATTATGTTCAGACTTTTCACTCTGTCATTTAGGTTAGTATTGTGGAGTAACTACAATGTTGTTTTTCCATCCTCAGTTTTCTCATATCACAACCATTGCCATGGTGAAATCCTTGAGCAGTTTCCTTCCTCTCCGGCAACTGAGTTAGGAAGGTATCTTTATAGTGACTGGGTGTATTGATTCACCATCCCAAGCCTAATTAATAACTTCACAATGCTCAAAGGGCTTCTTTTTTTATTTTTTAAAACTTTTTTTTTTACACATCTACCAATTGGTGCCCTTCTTTGCAAGGCATTGAAAACCTCCCTGGTCTTTGTGGCGGAATCTGTGCTTGAAATTCACTGCTCGAATTAGATATTTGTATGTGTGTGGTACAGAGATGGGGTAGTTATTCATTAATAGTGGTTTTCATGATTTTCTTTAACGCAGAATAAGTCCATGCAACTTATTCTGTGATGTGTTAAGCACAGTTTAACGCCTGAACTTATTTAGGCTTGCCATAAGAAAGGGGTTCAATACTTATTGACTCAAGACATTTCAGTTGAATTTACTCATGATTTTAACATTTTCTTCAAACAGAATTCCACTTTGACATTATGGGGTATTGTGTGTAGGCCAGTGACACAAAGTCTCAATTTAATCCATTTTAAATTCAGGCTGCAACACAACAACATTTGGAAAAAGTCAAGGGGTGTGAATACTTTCTGAAGGCACTGTAAATCTTCAGTCATATTGTAGAATTATGCTTTATCGTGTTTTAGTGGCTCCTGAACCAGACCTGGGTTTCAAACTTGAAATAATTATTTCAAATACTTTATCTGTGCCTGTTAACTTGCCTGGCTTAATAAACAAATAGAAAGGTCCTAAAACTGCTAACCCTGCCCATTGGGAACTCCAGGCAGGCTCAAGCATGTGTTCAAATTATTTTTATCAAGTATTTTTCAAATATTTGAACCCAGGTCTGCCCTGAACATTTTGTTGACCTAGCACTTGGTATTGTGTGTGTGTGTGTGTGTGTCTGCGTGCATACGTGTGTATTACTTAATGTGTGTGTGTGTGTGTGTAACGTGATGTTTTGTGTTGCAGTTTTGGCAACTCTACAACGGACTCTCTCTGTTCAGGATGGCTCGGCTCCCAGACTGTCAAGAGTGGCAGGTCAGTGTGCCCCCAGACAGCTTTCCTGATAGACATATTCTTTGCTCCATTCACCCCCTAAAGTGATTCAGTTGATAATGATAAAGAGGGCCTCATGTCTTAGCAATGTTAAAGTGTGAACAGGGCATGGGGCTTGTACATAAAATGTTGATTTATTTATTAAACGTATTACGCCCTTTAGATTATAGTCTCCCATCCATTAAAGCAGACAGCAAGCCATGCAGTTTTCTATTATATAATTATAAAAAAGCTGTCTTCCCCATCTTATGCCAGTATTCACAATTTCTGGTGTCATTCTAGGTCTCAATGTGTGGAATCTCTTTCCTCATGCTGTTCATGGGCAACTTCCTCACTACTGTTGCAGTAGTCCGCACCAAGCTCAAGAGCAAGGACCAGGCAAAACCCAAGGGTCAGTGAGATGAAGAGGATACACAGAAACTGCATCCGCTGGTTCATCCTATAGGAGCTTCTCCGGAACATTTCTATAATCATGGCTCATTTACTAGTGACAGAGGATCATGGGCAGTATTCAATGATCCCCAACTTTGGTTGCTTTGGGGTTGCTACTGTATAGATTTGTGATTTGGATAAATATAAAGATAGTTTCTGCTCAATATAATAATGGCACAGCAGTTTATGGTGTGACTTAGACATTTCAGAATAATTTCTACTAAATTAAAAGGACAGCAGAATGGTCGCAGTGTGATTGTACAATAACATGGCCTCTTATTTCTAAAATAATAAATGATATACTGTGGACCTATCTCATACCCCCATCTTCAGGTGTGTGTGTGTGTGTGTGTGTGTGTGTGTGTGTGTGTGTGTGTGTGTGTGTGTGTGTGTGTGTGTGTGTGTGTGAGAGAGAGAGATACCACAAGGCTTGACAGATTTATTGATTCCATGGATATCATCCCATAAGGTACAGGTCTGTGCTACACTACTATCTGTTCTTGGTACTATCAACAATCAAAATACACTTTATTTAACTAGGCAAGACAGTTAAGAACCAATTCATATTTACAATGACTGCCTACCTGTGGAACAGTGGGTTAACTTCTTTGTTCAGGGGCAGTATAACCCAGTTTAGGGATTTGATCTTTCGGTTACTAGTCTAATGCTCTAACCACTAGGCTACCCGCCTTAATCTTTCATTATGCGAGGATACCTTCAATATGACTGAAGGTAATTTGTTTCAGGGATGTGCAGACAGTTTGTACTATTGGGTGGATTACATAACCTTGACTCCTGGCCCACTGCACTGTGATCTGTGTTGTACTATTCCAGTTATGTGCACGTCATTAGGTAATGTCTTTCTGGACTAGTCCATTTCTTAAAATGTGTATTCTTCAAAGTGAGATACTCAGAAAATATCGTGAATAAGCAAATAAGTATAGTTAATTTAATTGCTAGACAAAAAATAATGGTTGATTCTATGGTGTCTTTTTGTACACGTGATCTGACCTTTTCAACCGATAGCATGTCGTGACTTGTATATCAATTTTTTCACTCTTGAGTAGTAAGTACTAAACCCCTTGAGAAAACTGTTTTGGTTTCGTCCTACTGAGTGACGGCACGGTAAAGTTTCCCCATTGTGTTGTACACTGTGGTTTTGCTTGACGGTGAAGACGAGAAGTAAGTAGCTAGCTGAAAGTTAGTTATGTTTTATATAGTAAAGTGCCGTTTCCTTGACAGCATTCATGTTAAGTTTATTTCAAATTTAGATAGCCAAGTAGCTCGACAAGGCCAGTTCAGCTAACTAACCAACTGTCAAGCAAGTAACGTTACTACTGTATAACGTTAACGTTAGAACTAATAGTTTTCAGCAAGTATAGCTAACCTTAGCTATCTAGCTAATGGATAAATAGTTATATTTTGCTATTTAGTTTATAAGTTTACAAAACACTGTTTCTAGTGTTTTAGTTAACAGCTTTGCCACTTGTCACTTTGTAGAGTCAGCTAGTAGCAGCTAACGTTAGTAGTTTGGTATTTGATTGCTAATGTCGTGGTCAAGCAACATTTCAATTTATATAGGTCGTTATCAATTAAAGGTCACAATAAGGTGCAGAGCGTTACATTTGCCGCCTCCAGGGGCAACTGGGCAAGGAGACGGCTAAAACAATTGACAACTGCGTGCCGTTCAAAGGATTGTTAAATGTTAACGATTTGGTTGTAAGCATCAATTATTGAAGAACATAGTAAGAACTACAAATGTCCGATTATTCCATGCAAAACCATTTCGCATAGCTCTAGCGTCAGTTATACAGCAAGTAACTGGATGCTTTTCATGGTAAGTAAACGTCAATTGATAATGCAATTTCAGATACGAGAGTAGCCTGACGGTAGCTCTCTATTGGCCACCATTAACTGGATATTTGAGTGATATAAAATACAAGTGAACTTTACCTGACAAGGATGAGTGGTTTAGGTAAATGTCCTATTATTTGTGCACTCTGCATGCCAAGCAGCAGAAGGGACGGGACCATTTGCTGATGTACTATTAGCTGATCATGTTTAATTTTAAAGCTACCGGTAGAAACGTTATACAGTCGCCTAAACATAGTGTTAAGTAGACGTTTTATGTATATTTTTCTCCAACCTAGCAAAGTTACCGAACATTATCCCCTTTTCAACATGGTTTAAGTGTTTAATCACGATTGCGGATGACAGACATGATAGCTAGGCTACTTTGATGGACCACGTCAAATCGGCTAGCTAGCTAATAACCGATCACGTCAATATGCCTGGTTGGCTAACTTTCAGGGGTTAAGCTAGATGGCTATATCCAAATATTGTTTGATTTGCTTGCCATTTCTAGTGGTGATAACAGAAGTTTAACTGACCTCTTTACTAGGACAAGAACTTGCTTATGTCAAGCTCTTTCCAAAAGCCTTATGATGAAGCAAGATAAATGACACATGTTGTTTGCTTAGTTAGCTACATGGCAAATGGATAGGCTACTCTAATTTATCTGAAGTTACATGATACATTTGCGTTTACTCATCATGAACAGCAGGCAGTAAACGTTACTTGCTGTATAACTCTGATATGGCTACATTTGGAATAATCGGAAATGTGTAGTTCCGACTATGCTCTTCCTGAGGTCATGGTATTAAAAACAAATAGTTATAAACATGTATTTAATAATCCCCCTGAGAACAGCGTTTAAATTGGTTATCAATGGTTTTAGATGAGCTGGGAGGCTCCTTGGCCCCCAGTAGCCAAATCGAACGCTCTGCACCATATTGTGACGTATTGTTGATGACTACCTATAGCTAGCTAAACATTTTCAAGCTTTGTTTGATCTCTGGGCATTGCTTGACTAAATGTAGCCCTTGATCATGACTCATTGGGTGAAGGCGTCTTTTGTGTGGGAGTTTTGTTAAGGGCACGACGCTCTCTGAACATTAACACTACTTGTGGTATGGTTTTGGAAGCATTAAGGACCTTATCTTTCATTCCATCATGAAATAATAATAATGGGGGGGGAAAAAGGTACAATTGTTACACCTTTTTATATGGTTAGTGTTCCCACATGTCCATATCTCCATGTTACTCTGCGTGTTTACGGAAGACACACAGAATACAGTGCTAATTAGCTGTCTAGCATGCTCGGAACGAAAACTTGTGTGTAACAGAAGAAGGCCGCCAGAAACGTGTTGTCATTGAAAAATACTGAAGGCTGTAACTGTGATTAAAGCCGGTTAAAACAGTGTATATTTTGATTTGTGAAATCATTTTGATGTCATATGAAAGTGAAGGGCTTTATGTTTCTAGAACTGTATTGCCATTTCAATCAATGAATCAAATGTATTTATATAGCCCTCATTACATCAGCTGATGTCACAAAGTGCTGTACAGAAACCCAGCCTAAAACCCCAAACAGCAAGCGATGCAGGTGTAGAAGCACAGTGGCTAGGAACAACTCCCTAGAAAGGCCAGCACCTATGAAGAAACCTAGAGAGGAACCAGGCTATGAGGGGTGGCCAGTCCTCGTCTGGCTGTGCCGGGTGGAGATTATAACAGAGATTATAATTTGAGAATCGATTTGTGTTTAGGTTGAGTATTTGACTTTTTTGTCAGCCAGAGCCAGTTTACCTCTGAATATGGCATATAAGGTCCTTGGACCATAGGGAGTAATGGTAGGCTCCTTGTGTACAAAATGGGCTAGAGTCTGAATTTAGTTCATGTCTTAGAATTGTATATCTGTTTCTTATTATTAGTGTAATAGGACATTGTTTATATGTTAGGTATATTGTTTGATGGCTGTTTTTAATTAGTCTATTTTGTCAGAAGTTAATAAATTAGCGATATGATGTCATGAACTGCGAGAGATAAGGAAAGAGGCATGAGATGAACTCTTGTGACCTGTTGCACTCTGGCATTGGTGGATATTACATGTGAATTGCTAAACATGAATCAGCATAAGCTGTCAACAATAACCTAGCTCTTACAACTTAGCATTTAGTCTTCATGTTTCATAAATTAGAAATCTCTACAGGCCATTATCCAGAGCCATGTTTAAACTTAATACACTTTATAGAAACCAGAAACAGTTGAAGTCAGAGGTTTACATACGCTTAGGTTGGAGTCATTAAAACTTGTTTTTCAAACACTCCACAAATTTATTTTTTAAATACTATAGTTTTGGCAAGTCGGTTAGGATATCTACTTTGTCCATGAAACAAGTCATTTTTCTAACTTTTGTTTACAGACAGATTATTTCACTGATAATTCACTGTATCACAATTCCAGTGGGTCAGAAGTTTACATACACTAAGTTGACTGTGCCTTTAAATAGCTTGAGAAAGTCCAGAAAATTATGCTATGGCTTTAGAAGCGTCTGATAGGCTAATTAACATAATTTGAGTCAATTGGAGGTGTACCTGTGGATGTATTTCAAGGTCTACCTTCAAACTCAGTGCCTCTTTGCTTGACATCATGGGAAAATCAAAAGAAATCAGCCAAGACCTCAGAAAACAAATTGTAGACCTCCACAAGTCTGGTTCATCCTTGGGAGCAATTTCCAAATGCCTGAAGGTACCACACCACGTTCATCTGTACAAACAATAGTATGCAAGTATAAACACCATGGGACCACGCAGCCGTCATACCGCTCAGGAAGGAGACACGTTCTGTGTCCTAGAGATTAATATACTTTGGTGCGAAAAGTACAAATCAATCCCAGAACAGCAAAGGACCTTGTGAAGATGCTGACGGAAACGGGTACAAAAGTATCTATATCCACAGTAAAACAAGTCCAATATCGACATAAGCTGAAAGTCTTCTCTGCAAGGAAGAAGCCACTGCTCCAAAATCGGCATTAACAAATCCACACTACGGTTTGCATCTGCACATGGGGACAAAGATCGTACTTTTTGGAGAAATGTCCTCTGGTATGATGAAACAAAAATAGAACTGTTTGGCCATAATGACCATAGTTATGTTTGGAGGAAAAAGGGGGAGGCTTGCAAGCCGAAGAACACCATCCCAAACGTGAAGCATGGGGGTTGCAGCATCATGTTGTGGGGTGGTTTGCTGCAGGAGGGACTGGTGCACTTCACAAAATAGATGGCATCATGAGAACGGAAAGTCACATGTATATATTGAAGCAACATCTGAAGACATCAGTCAGGAAGTTAAAGTTTGGTCTCAAATGGGTCTTCCGAATGGACAATGACCCCAAGTATTCTTCCAAAGTTGTGGCAAAATGACTTAAGGACAACAAAGTCAGGGTATTGGAGTGGCCAACACAAAGCCCTGACCTCAATCCCATAGAATCCCATTCTTTCTATTGTTCTGACATTTCACATTCTTAAAATAAAGTGGTGATCCTAACTGACCTAAAACAGGGAATATTTACTCGAATTAAATGTCAGGAATTGTGAAAAACGGTAAATGTATAAATTGTAAATGTATATGGCTAAGGTGTATGTAAACTTACGACTTCAACTGTATGAATCAGCAGAATTGTTGTACAGTGGCAAGAGAAAATATGTGAACTCTTTGGAATTACCTGGATTATATTGGTCATCAAATTTGATCTGATCTTCATCTAGGTCAAAACAATAGACAAACATAGTGTGCTTAAACTAATAACGCAGAAATTATTGTATTCAATATAGACAAGAGAAATACATACCTTTTCCAACCTAAACTGAATGATTAAATTATGTGAAGCCCTAGGCTAATGACTAACCTGGAGTCCAAACAATGAGATGAGATTGGAGATGTTGGTTAGAGCTGCCTTGCCCTATAAAAAAACTATTGTTTTCTTGCTATTCACAAGATGCATTGCCTGACGTGAACCATGCCTCAAACAAAAGATCTCAGAACCTCAGATTAAGAATAGTGGACTTGCATAAAGCTGGAAAGGGTTCAACAAAAATATTTTTAAGAGCCTTGATGTTCATCAGTCCACGTTAAGACAATTTGTCTATAAATGGAGAAAGTTCAGCACTGTTGGTATTCTTCCTAGGAGTGGCCGTCCTGCAAAGATGACTGCAAGAGCACAGAGCAGAATGCCCAATGAGGTTAAGAATCCTAGTGTCAGCTAACGACTTACAGAAATCTCTGGAACGTGCTAACATCTCTGACGAGTCTATGATATGTAAAACACTAAACAAGAATAGTGTTCATGGGAGGACACTACAAAAGAAGCCACTACTGTCCAAAAAAATCCATTGCTGCATGTCGGAAGTTCGCAAAAGAGCACCTGGATGTTCCACAGTGCATCTGGCAAAATATTCTGTGGACAGTTGAGTTGTTTGGAAGGAACAAACAATGATGTGTGGAGAAAAAAAGGCGCAGCATGCCAACATCAACCTCATCCCAACTGTAAAGTATGGTGGAGGGAGCATCATGGTTTGGGACTGATTTTCTGCCTCAGGGCCTGGACAGCTTGTTTATCATCGACGGGAAATTAATTCCCAATTTTTATTTATTTAGACATTTTGCAGGAGAATGTAAGGCTCTGTCCGCCAATTGAGGCTCTACAGAAGTTGGGTGACGCAACAGGACAACGACCCAAAACACAGAAGTAAATCAACAACAGAATGGCTTCAATAGAAGGAAAATACACCTTCTGGAGTGGCCCAGTCAGTCCTGACCTCAACCCGTTTTGAGATGCTGTGGCATGACCTCGAGAGCAGTTCACACCAGACGTCTCAAGAATATTGCTGAACTTGGAACAGTTTTGTAAAGAGGAATGGTCCAAAATTCCTCCTGACAGAAAATGTTTGAGTTTGTTGCTTCCAAAGGATGATCAACCAGTTATTAAATCCAAGGTTCACATACTTTTTCCATCCTGCACTGTGAATGTTTACACGGTGTGGTCAGTAAAGACATGAAAACATGTAATTGTTTATTAGTTTAAGCAGACTGCGTTTGTCTATTGTGACCTAGATGAAGATCAGATCAAATTTTCCAAATGGTTCACGTAGTTTTCTTGCCACTGTATGTCTCCTAACAGCCAGAACGTGCCACTTGGCCAGTGCACTATGGCTGATAAAGCACACTTTCTAAATGCTTGTTCAGCAGTTTATTTTCCCTTTTGTCAATGCTCCGGTGGTTAGTCATTACAAATCATTATTGCCTTCCTCTTTATGAAATGGCACAAGTTGAGATGGTGGTTGCTGTGTGTCAGCTTGCACTGCTAATTTGTTTGACTTGGAATGAGCGAAGCACTTAAACATTATCTGGGTGAATGTAAATGTAATTTCTTCCTAGTACTGGGCCGCCTACAACGTGCACATTTTTTTTAAGGGCCTAATCATATAATTATTTAGAATCCCTATTTCAATAGGTAATTATATCAATAAAAGTGCAAGGTGCAGAACGTTTGATTTGCCTGCTGGGGGACGAGGCAACCCCCAGCGCCACAAACTATTGACAAGTCTGTCGTTTTCAATTCGGAAAGTATTCAGACCCCTTCACTTTTTCCACATTTTGTGACGTTACAACCTTAATCTAAAATAATAATACATTAAACATTTTTTTTATTTTTAAACTCAATCTAAGGCCTCCCGGGTAGCGCAGTGGTTAAGGGCGCTGTACTGCAACGCCAGCTGTACCACCAGAGACTCTGGGTTCGCGCCCAGGCTCTGTCGTAACTGGCCACGACCGGGAGGACCGTGGGGCGACGCACAATTGGCCTAGCGTCGTCCGGGTTAGGGAGGGTTTGGCCGGTAGGGAAGTCCTTGTCTCATCGCGCACCAGCGGCTCTTGTGGCGGGCCGGGCGCAGTGCGTGCTAACAAAGGTTGCCAGGTGCCTGGTGTTTCCTCCGACACATTGGTGCGGCTGGCTTCCGGGTTGGATCCGCGCTGTGTTAAGAAGCAGTGCGGCTTGGTTGGGTTGTGTATCAGAGGACGCATGACTTTCAACCTTCGTCTCTCCCGAGCCCGTACGGGAGTTGTAGCAATGAGACAAGATGGTAACTACTAAAAACAATTGGATACCATGAAATTGGGGAGAAAAAGGGGTAATAAAAAAAATATATAATCCTCAATCTATGCACAATACCCCATAATGACAGGTAATTTTTTTTTTTTTTTTAATACGTTTTAACAAATGTTTGCCAACTTGATTGGAGTCCACCTGTGGTAAATTGAATTGATTGGACATGATTTGGAAAGGCACACACCTGTCTATATAAGGTCCCACAAAACCAAGCCATGAGGTCGAAGGAATTGTCCGTAGCGCTCCCGAGACGACAGGATTGTGTCGGCACATATCTTGGGGACCTTCAATGCTGCTGACATTTTTGGTACCCTTCCCCAGAACACAGTAGCCTCCATGATTCTTAAATGGAAGAAGTTTAGAACCACTAAGACGCTGGCTGGCTGGCTACCTGGCCAAACTGAGCAATTGGGGGAGAAGGGCCTTGATCAGGGAGGTGAACAAGAACCCAATGGTGACAGAGCTCCAGAGTACCACTGTCCAGATTGGAGAACCTTCCAGAAAGACTACCTCTGCAGCACTCCACCAATCAGGCATTTATGGTAGAGTGGACAGACACAATTCACTCCTCAGTAAAAGGCACATGACAGCCCGCTTGGAGTTTGTCAAAAGGCACCTAAAGAGACTCAGACCATGAGAAACAAGATTATCTGGTCTGATGAAACCAAGATTGAATGTCAAGTGTCACGTCTGGAGGAAACCTGCCACCATCCCTACGGTGAAGTATTGCAGTGGCAGCATCATGCTCTGGGGGTGTTTTTATAGCGTCAGGGACTGGGATCAAGGGGAAGATGAATGGAGCAAAGTACAGTGAGCTCATTGATGAAAACCTACTCCAGAGTGCTCACTACCTCAGACTGGGGCGAAGGTTCACCTTCTACACAGCCAAGACAATGCAGGAGTGGCTTCGTGATAAGTCTCTGAATGTCTGATCGAACATCTCTGGAGAGACCTGAAAAATGCTGTGCAGCGATGCTCCCATCAAACCTGACAGCTTGAGATGATCTGCAGAGAAGAATGGGAGAAACTCTCCAAATACAGGTGTGCCAAGCTTGTAGTGTTGTACTCGAGGATGTAATCACTGTCTAAAATGCTTGAACAAAGTACTGAGTAAGGGTCTGAATACTTATGTAAATGTTATGTTTCAGTTTAATACGTTTGCAAAAAAAATGCTGCAACCCTGTTTTTGCTTTGTCATTATGGGGCATTCTGTGTAGATTGATGGGAAAAATACAATTTAATACATTTTAGAATAAGGCTGTAACTAACGTATCAAAATGTGGAATAAGTTATCTGAGTTTTTCTGATTGGATTAACCACTAATGAGCTGTGGAGTTTCCCAAAGTAATGTTTTCTTTAACTCAAACAGCAAGCAAAGTCTGTTTTTAGGTCTGTTGAGAATGACAATAGTGGCCTGCCATGGCCTGCCTGCAAATGTAATTTATAGGGTATTTATTTTCATCAGGATATTTTCTACCTGCAGGCTGCAATGTTTTTCTTAGTTGGATTTAATAGGCTATTTGTACATTGTTGGCAATATAAGTTAATTTCAGGTTTCTCATTTTCATTTGGATATCATTTTAATTAACCATATGATAAGGATTTTGCGATATGAAGACGTTTTATTCTAAGTTAAATTACACTGTTCCATGAAAACCATAACTGGCATGATCAGTAGAAATGGTAAGATAAATTGGCATTCCGCAAGTCTTCTTATTCCTTGTGTAGCCGGTAACTTCGGCAGAGTAATGGCAGAATTTGCGAAAGCCCGTAGGAGCGGGAGGAGAGTAGTTGGGTCAAATTAAATGTTTTCTTCTGGGTATCTTGATCTCTGCTCTTGAGTCATTTGTGTCTTATTTCATAAAACAGTGCGCTTAAAGTTGTAGTTGACCTAATTAAAACACGTAATACAAATTCTTTAGACCAATCGACTACTTTCGGTCAACAGATCTTTTTTTGTCGGGGACAGCCCTACTTGTGATTTTTAACCTCTGCCCTGTCTGGTTGCCCTGGCAGCCCTGTGTGTGACAATGGCGGACGTGGAAGCAGAGAGTAGCACCCAGCCGGAGGCCATGGAGGAGGAGAATCCTCTCTTCAGTAACCTGGACCTCTTCCTCTTCACCCTCATCGCCGGCCTCATCATCTACTGGTTCATGTCCCGCAAGAAGGAAGAGCCCATCCCTGATTTCAAGAAGCTCGACCAACCGTGAGTACTGCTCGTTGTGTGCTTAATGCACACCAGGCGCTTGCTATACATCTCTCAACAAATAAGTCACAAGAGCCTAACCACAGAGTACTAGAATTGACATGAACCATATGATGGTCCAAAGATCAGCCATGTTGGTCAGGGAGTTAGTCAACCATGGTTTGCCAGTGCTGTGATAAGCTATTGTGTAAAACAATGTGCAGTATTTATCTGCATTGTGTTAGCTAGCTAGCCAGAACAATTCTTCTAAAATTGTATATGCCAATATTCCGTTCAAGCAATGCAGTCAAACCCCAGCCATACACTGACTCAAATCAGTTGATGATAAGACTTGATAAGACGATGAGATCACATTTTATTGGTCGCATACACATATTTAGCAGATATTGCGGGTGTAGCGAAATGCTTGTGTAAACAAGCATACCTATCTCCAACAGTGCAGTAACAGACAAACTCATGTAAAATTGCGCCTAAGCATAAGGCAGACGTTTTACGTGCCACCAACCGTTTTTTTTTTTTAACATTTTCGTTTATCTGCATTGTTTAACTTTGAGTCTGTAATACCAACATGTTTCAAGCAGACCCCCATAGTCCCTGTGCCCAAGAACACTAAGGTAACCTGCCTAAATGACTACTGACTTGTAGCACTCACATCTGTAGCCATAAAATGCTTTGAAAGGCTGGTCGTAGTTCACATCAGCACCATTATCCCAGAAACCCTAGAATCCCTCGACCCACTCCAATTTGCATACCGCCCCAACAGATCCACAACAGATCCCAACAGATCCACAGATGATGCAGTCTCTATTGCACTCCACACTGCTATGTGGGAATGCTATTCATTGACTACAGCTCAGCGTCCAACACCATAGTGCCCTCAATGCACATCATTAAGCTATGGACCCTGGGACTAAACACCTCCCCCTGCAACTGGATCCTGGACTTCCTGACGGGCCGCCCCCAGGTGGTAAGGGTAGGTAACGAAACATCCACCACACTAATCCTCAACACAAAGACCCCTCAGGGGTGTGTGCACAGCCCCTTCCTGTTCTCCCTGTTCACTCATGACTACCACGGCCAGGCACAACTCCAACAACATACATTTGCAGATGACAACCGTGTGAGGCCTGATCACCGACAACAACAAGATGGCCTATAGGGAGGAGGTCAGAGATCTGGCCGTGTGGTGCCAGGACAACAACCTCTCCCTCAACGTGATCAAGAGAAAGGAGATGATTGTGGACTACAGGAAAAAGATGACCGAGCACGCCCCCATTCTCATCGATGGGGCTGCAGTGGAGCAGGTTGAGAGCTTCAAGTTCCTTGGTGTCCACATCACCAACAAACTATCATCGTCCAAGCACACAAAGACAGTTGTGGAGCGTGCACAACAAAACCTATTCCCCCTCAGGAGATTGAAAAGATTTGGCATGGGTCCTGAGATCCTCAAAAGGTTTTACAGCTGCACCATCGAGAGCATCTTGACCGGTCACCTGTATATTATTTAATTACTTTTATCTCTTAACCGTACTTGAAAAAAACTGCACTGTTGGTCAGGGGCTAGCAAGTAAGCATTTCACTGTAAGGTCATCCATCACCTGTTGTATTTGGTGCATGTGAAATTAAGAAATGTTAGAACAAGCAATGTTGGAATCTGGGGTGTGTCTGTCTGTCATTTAGATAATAGTGCAAATTAAGACACCCTGGAATGAGTAGGTGTGTCAACTTTTGACTGGTACTGTATGTAATGGGATGTATAGACGATACGGACTCGGTGGCTGAGTTCCTTGATGATCTTGACCTTCCTGTTATACCGGGTGCTGTAGATGTCCTGGATAACAGGCATTGTGACGTGTTGGGCAGACCTCACCACCCTTTTGGAGAGCCCTGTGGTGGCGTACGGTGCAGTTGCTGTATCAGGCGGCGATCCAACCCAACAGCATGCTCTCAATGATGCATCTGTAAAAGTTTGTGAGGGTCTTAGGGGCCGAGATGCGCTGTTGCGCCTTCACCACATTGTGTGGGTGGACCATTTCAGATTGTCAGTGACGTGTATGCCAAGGAACTTGAAGCTATTCACCTTTTCTACTGTGGCCCTGTTGGTGGATGGGTGCATGCTCCTGAAGTCCACGATCAGCTCCTTCGTTTTGTTGAGAGGTTAATTTCCTGGCACCACTCTGCCACGGCCTTCACCTCTTCCCTGTAGGCTGTCTCGTCGTTTTCAGGCCTACCACTGTTGTATGGTCTGCAAACTTGATGATTGAGTTGGAGATATGCGTGGCCACGCAGTCATGGGTGAACAGGGAGTACACAGCTGAGCACGCACCCTTGTGGGGGCCCCTGAGTTAAGGATCAGCCAAGTGGAGGTGTTGCCTACCTTCAACACTTGGGGCGGCCCATCCGGAGGTCCAGGTCCAACCAAGTTGCACAGGGCGTGATTGAGACGCAGGGCCCCGAGCTTAATGATGAGCTTGGAGGGTACTATGGTGTTGAAGGCTGAGCTATTGTCAATGAACAGTATTCTTACATAGGTATTCCTCTTGTCCAGATGAGATGGGGAAGTGTGGAGTACGATTGCATCATTCATGGATCTATTGGGGCGGTATGCAAATTGAAGTGTGTCTAGCGTGTTTGGTAAGGTGGTGGTAATATGATCCTTCACTAACCTCTCAAAGCACTTAATGATGACAGGAGTGATGACTAAGTTGGTATAAAATCTGTATAAATTGTTTTTATAATTATATGACAATTTAGGTTAGTTACCTTTAGTTCAGTTACCTTCGCTTTCTCGGGTACAGGAACAATGGTGTACATCTTGAAGCAAGTGGGGACAACAGGCTGGGATAGGGAGAGATTGAATATGCCTGTAAACACTCCAGCCAGCTGGTCTGCGCATGCTCTGAATATGCGGCTAGGGATGCCATCTGGGCTGGTAACCTTGCGATGGTTAAATGTGTTTCTCGCATCAGCCATGAAAACGAGAACTCGCATTCCACGGGAGTGGTGGTGGCCCGCGTTGGCGGCACTGTTTCCCGCGAAGCGAGAGGTGTTTCACCCTGTCCGTTTTCCCTTTATAATCTTTGATTTTCTGGAGTCCCTGCCACATACTTCTCATGTCTGAGCCTTTGAAGTGCCACTCCACTTTGTCTCTGTACTGACTTTTGCCTGTTTGATTGTCTTACGGAAGGCATAACTGTACTATTTGAACCATATTCCAGTCACCTTGCCGTGGTTAAATGCGCTGGTTCGTTCTTTCACTTTTGCACGATTGCTGCCATCTTTCCATCGTTTTTGGTTTGAATAGGTTTTAATCATCACAGTCGGTACAACATCCCCCAACATCCCCTATACACTGTTGTAAATGTAACAAGTACTGATATTGTATCATATAATAGCATCCAACTTTCCAAGAAAACAAAATCGGACATTTATGTTCCGTTTACATACTGTATATTTTAGAGCGCCGTTTCCCAAACACGGTACTCTGGATCCCAAGGGGTGCACATCTTGTTTTTGCCCTACACAGCTGATTTCAAATGAAAGCTTGGCTATTTATACAAAGTTGGTATTAATTCTAAAAACAATGTATACAGCTTTATGACAATTTAGGTTGATTCCATTACACAATTTCTGATACGTCATATGCCTTTTTTCCTGCATTAGTAAAAGCAGGAAATGCGTCACCTATGCCAGTACCACAATTCTAATTAGACTGGTTTTGGATTTCTCCCTACTCAAGATGGCTGCCACTTTTGTCCCATTTTATGGATTTTGAAAAAATATAATAGGATCTGTATGGTGTTAGGACTATGTTACTATTATCTCTATGGGCCTGACTAGATCTTAGTTGTCATCTGCTTGTTGTTCCAGGGAACACTGTGCCTACTGTTACATAGGAGTTTAGGGTTGAAAGCACACAATGCATCATGGTTTAGAGATCGGTTTACTAGGGCCAGGATGTTATCGCGATACTCATTAGTATGAGCTCTGGCCCCCCAATGGTGGAACAAACTCCCTCACGACGCCAGGACAGCGGAGTCAATCACCACCTTCCGGAGACACCTGAAACCCCACCTCTTTAAGGAATACCTAGGATAGGATAAGTAATCCTTCTCACCCCCCCTAACACATTTAGATGCACTATTGTAAAGTGGCTGTTCCACTGGATGTCATAAGGTGAATGCACCAATTTGTAAGTCGCTCTGGATAAGAGCGTCTGCTAAATGACTTAAATGTAATGTAAATGTATCGTGGCAAGGAAACAACAAGACGCGGATTTAAATTATCTAGGAAAAATAGCCCGAATGTTGGAAACAAATATTATGTTGTCATCCAGAGTCATATTTTATTTATTTTCCAAGCTGTAGCACACTATTTTACTGACGGCAGGTATTTTAAAACTTCTTTGGAATAGGGGGCAGTATTTTTCACGTCCGGATGAAAAGCGTGCCCAAAGTAAACTGCCTGCTACTCAGGCCCAGAAGCTAGGATATCCATATAATTGGTAGATAATTGGATAAAAAAAACACTAACATTTCTTATAACTGTTAAAATAATGTCTGTGAGTATAACAACATTTATTTGGCAGGCGAAACCCCGAGGACAAACCATCCAGGAAAAAATAAATTTGAGTTAACTGTGTTTTCTATTGGTTTTCTATGAGAAACTAGATGTGAGGCACCTGGTTGCAGTTCCTATGGCTTCCACTAATGTCAATACTCTAGAAATTGGTTGATGTTTTTCCTTTTGAGAAATGAAGTACGGCTGTACTTTGAGTGTCAAGCCAAGTGGACTCTTTTGTTTGTTGCGCATGACCTGGAGCTCGCTCCACTTTGATTTTTATCCGCTATTGAACACAGTATATTCCATCTTAAATTTGATCGATTATTTACGTTTTAGGATACTTAAAGTTGGATTAGGAAAGTTGTTTGAGATGTTTGGAGTCATGTTGGGCGAGTTGGAACCGGTGTATTTCTGAATCAAACGCGCCAAATAAATTGACATTTTGGGGGATATAAAGAAGGACTTTATCGAACAAAATGACAATTTGTTATGTTTCTGGGACATATTGGAGTGCCAACCGAAGATCTTCAAAGGTAAGGCATGAATTAAATCGTTATTTCTGACTTTCGTGTCGCACCTGCTTGGTTGAAATGATTTTCATGTGTTTGTATGATGGGGTGCTGTCCTCGGATAATCGCATGGTTTGCTTTTGCCGTAAAAGCCTTTTTGAAATCTGACACGGTGGCTGATTTAACAAGAAGTTAAGCTTTATTTTGGTGTATTGCACTTGTGAATTTATGAAAGTACTAGACGTCAAGCGGAATGTCTAGCCATAACAGGTTTTAAAGGACTGACGAATGGGTTTGTTCTGCTTGTTTTCATTTTTGCCCTGCTCCCCCCAAAAAAATCACAATACTGCAATTGTCAAAGACCTACAGTTTACAGTGCTGGTGTGTATTTTCTGAGGGAGGGGCTATAATGTAGCTTACCATACCATAATGTGGATTTAAATACACGGTGCTGTAATGGGAGTTATTTCTTTTCATTGATTAAGCTGCTGTATGGCAGTTTAGTGTATAGTTACTGATGTTCACAAAAGAGGACATTTAATAATGTCAATGTGTTCCTATACCTCAAATTGAGCGTAGTCCATAATGTAAAATGAATGGAAGTTATTGGCAGTGCACCCATTACCTACAGCTAATAGGTTAGTGCAGTCACATTTATTGCCTAAAGCGCGTGGGAAATATTATAAGTGTTCCAGCTGGGCCCAGTAGTGACTTTTATTTTTAAAAAAATAAAAAAATAAATCCCTTCCTCTCCCCCCTGTGTGAGTAGCTTCCCCTGTGCTGTCCTGCTTGCCCCACCCTATTCACTTTATATTATCAGTGTGGAGTCAGTGACTTGAGGTTTGGCTGTGCTTTGCTCCCTGCTCAGTGCCCTGCTCTTCCACCACAAGCTGACTGGAGCCTGAGCCATTCCCCAGAGCAGCAGAGGCTGCCTTCCATTTGTTCTAATCAGTGGGGAAAAGCTGTCTATGAATAGTCCTGGCCTGCTCTCTCACTGGCCCAGGGCTGTGCTCAGTGAATGGAGACAATGTTGTGAGGAGCGGAGGCAGACAACACAGCTAGGCTGCTCCTGACACTGCTGCTCGGTGTATGGGAGATCATGAACATGTGTGAAAACGGGCTGGATGTTGTTTTTTGTCTGGGTTGGGGCAGGGCTGTAAAGTCTGACTAACTTGGTCACATATGCAACAAAATATTTTGCGTGACCAGGAGTTTTATTTTGGTAGCACTGTGCTGTACTGTTGTTTCCGAGTGCCCTAGAGAAAAAAGTGAATGTAGATTCGATTGCGTTATGGTTGCACCATAACGACAGTGAAAACATCTTGCTTCTGGCCCAACCAGGTCAAAGATCTGACCTATTATTACCGGCGCAACATTTTTATCTTCCTGTAGAGGATCGCCTGGACCCCATTTTTACATTCATAAGCCGTACTAAAACTGCGTCATTAACCATTTGTTTACACTTTCATGTTACTTCATTGGCTAGCTAACAACCTGGTAACTTTACCAGTATACAGTGCCTTGCGAAAGTAAATCAAATCAAATCAAATTGTATTTGTCACATACACATGGTTAGCAGATGTTAATGCGAGTGTAGCGAAATGCTTGTGCTTCTAGTTCCGACAATGCAGTGATAACCAACAAGTAATCTAACTAACAATTCCAAAACTACTGTCTTATACACAGTGTAAGGGGATAAAGAATATGTACATAAGGATATATGAATGAGTGATGGTACAGAGCAGCATACAGTAGATGGTATCGAGTACAGTATATACATATGAGATGAGTATGTAGACAAAGTAAACAAAGTGGCATAGTTAGTGGCTAGTGATACATGTATTACATAAGGATGCAGTCGATGATGTAGAGTACAGTATATACGTATGCATATGAGATGAATAATGTAGGGTAAGTAACAGTATATAAAGTAGCATTGTTTAAAGTGGCTAGTGATATATTTACATTTCCCATCAATTCCCATTATTAAAGTGGCTGGAGTTGGGTCAGTGTCAATGACAGTGTGTTGGCAGCAGCCACTCAATGTTAGTGGTGGCTGTTTAACAGTCTGATGGCCTTGAGATAGAAGCTGTTTTTCAGTCTCTCGGTCCCAGCTTTGATGCACCTGTACTGACCTCACCTTCTGGATGATAGCGGGGTGAACAGGCAGTGGCTCGGGTGGTTGTTGTCCTTGATGATCTTTATGGCCTTCCTGTAACATCGGGTGGTGTAGGTGTCCTGGAGGGCAGGTAGTTTGCCCCCGGAGATGCAGACCTCACTACCCTCTGGAGAGCCTTACGGTTGAGGGCGGAGCAGTTGCCTTACCAGGCGGTGATACAGCCCGCCAGGATGCTCTCGATTGTGCATCTGTAGAAGTTTGTGAGTGCTTTTGGTGACAAGCTGAATTTCTTCAGCCTCCTGAGGTTGAAGAGGCGCTGCTGCGCCTTCTTCACGACGCTGTCAGTGTGAGTGGACCAATTCAGTTTGTCTGTGATGTGTATGCCGAGGAACTTAAAACTTGCTACCCTCTCCACTACTGTTCCATCGATGTGGATAGGGGGGTGTTCCCTCTGCTGTTTCCTGAAGTCCACAATCATCTCCTTAGTTTTGTTGACGTTGAGTGTGAGGTTATTTTCCTGACACCACACTCCGAGGGCCCTCAGCTCCTCCCTGTAGGCCGTCTCGTCGTTGTTGGTAATCAAGCCTACCACTGTTGTGTCGTCCGCAAACTTGATGATTGAGTTGGAGGCGTGCGTGGCCACACAGTCGTGGGTGAACAGGGAGTACAGGAGAGGGCTCAGAACGCACCCTTGTGGGGACCCCGTGTTGAGGATCAGCGGGGAGGAGATGTTGTTGCCTACCCTCACCACCTGGGGGCGGCCCGTCAGGAAGTCCAGTACCCAGTTGCACAGGGCGGGGTCGAGACCCAGGGTCTCGAGCTTGATGACGAGCTTGGAGGGTACTATGGTGTTGAATGCCGAGCTGTAGTCGATGAACAGCATTCTCACGTAGGGATTCCTCTTGTCCAGGTGGGTTAGGGCAGTGTGGTTGAGATTGCATCGTCTGTGGACCTATTTGGGCGGTAAGCAAATTGGAGTGGGTCTAGAGTGTTAGGTAGGGTGGAGGTGATATGGTCCTTGACTAGTCTCTCAAAGCACTTCATGATGACGGAAGTGAGTGATACGGGGCGGTAGTCGTTTAGCTCAGTTACCTTAGCTTTCTTGGGAACAGGAACAATGGTGGCCCTCTTGAAGCATGTGGGAACAGCAGACTGGTATAGGGATTGATTGAATATGTCCGTAAACACACCGGCCAGCTGGTCTGCGCATGCTCTGAGGGCGTGGCTGGGGATGCCGTCTGGGCCTGCAGCCTTGCGAGGGTTAACACGTTTAAATGTCTTACTCACCTCGGCTGCAGTGAAGGAGAGACCGCATGTTTTCGTTGCAGGCCGTGTCAGTGGCACTGTATTGTCCTCAAAGCGGGCAAAAAAGTTATTTAGTCTGCCTGGGAGCAAGACATCCTGGTCCGTGACTGGGCTGGGTTTTTCTTGTAGTCCGTGATTGACTGTAGACCCTGCCACATGCCTCTTGTGTCTGAGCCATTGAATTGAGATTCCACTTTGTCTCTGTACTGACGCTTAGCTAGTTTAATAGCCTTGCGGAGGGAATAGCTGCACTGTTTGTATTCGGTCATGTTGCCAGACACCTTGCCCTGATTAAAAGCAGTGGTTCGCTCTTTCAGTTTCACACGAATGCTGCCATCAATCCACGGTTTCTGGTTAGGGAATGTTTTTATCGTTGCTATGGGAACGACATCTTCGACGCACGTTCTAATGAACTCGCACACCGAATCAGCGTATTCGTCAATGTTTTTATCTGACGCAATACGAAACATGTCCCAGTCCACATGATGGAAGCAGTCTTGGAGTGTGGAGTCAGCTTGGTCTGACCAGCGTTGGACAAACCTCAGCGTGGGAGCCTCTTGTTTGAGTTTCTGCCTGTAGGCAGGGATCAGCAAAATGGAGTCGTGGTCAGCTTTTCCGAAAGGGGGGCGGGGCAGGGCCTTATATGCGTCGCGGAAGTTAGAGTAACAATGATCCAAGGTTTTACCACCCCTGGTTGCGCAATCGATATGCTGATAAAATTTAGGGAGTCTTGTTTTCAGATTAGCTTTGTTAAAATCCCCAGCTACAATGAATGCAGCCTCCGGATAAATGGTTTCCAGTTTGCAAAGAGTCAAATAAAGTTCGTTCAGAGCCATCGATGTGTCTGCTTGGGGGGGGAATATATACGGCTGTGATTATAATCAAAGATAATTGTCTTGGTAGATAATGCGGTCTACATTTGATTGTGAGGAATTCTAAATCAGCTGAGCAGAAGGATTTGAGTTCCTGTATGTTTCCTTCATCACACCATGTCTCGTTAGTCATGAGGCATACTCCCCCGCCACTCTCTTCTTACCAGAAAGATTTTTGTTTCTGTCGGCGCAATGCGTGGAGAAACCCGTTGGCTGCACCGCATCGGATAGCATCTTCCCAGTGAGCCATGTTTCCGTGAAGCAGAGAACGTTGCAGTCTCTTATGTCCCTCTGGAATGCCACACTTGCTCGGATTTCGTCAACCTTGTTGTCAAGAGACTGGACATTGGCAAGAAGAATGCTGGGGAGTGGTGCGCGATGAGTCTGACCAGACTCCGAACAAGGAAGCAATCACTTTCCCTTCTATACCCAAAATGTTTAGATACAGTGCCTTGCGAAAGTATTCGGCCCCCGTGAACTTTGCAACCTTTTGCGACATTTCAGGCTTAAAAAATAAAGATATAAAACTATTTTTTTGTGAATAATCAACAACAAGTGGGACAACATCAGGAAGTGGAACGACATTTATTGGATGTTTCAAATTTTTTTTTAACAAATCAAAAACTGAAAAATTGGGCTTGCAAAATTATTCAGCCCCTTTACTTTCAGTGCAGCAAACTCTCTCCAGAAGTTCAGTGAGGATCTCTGAATGATCCAATGTTGACCTAAATGACTAATGATGATAAATACAATCCACCTGTGTGTAATCAAGTCTCCGTATAAATGCACCTGCACTGTGATAGTCTCAGAGGTCCGTTAAAAGCGCAGAGAGCATCATGAAGAACAAGGAACACACCAGGCAGGTCCAAGATACTGTTATGAAGAAGTTTAAAGCCGGATTTGGATACAAAAAGATTTCCCACGCTTTAAACATCCCAAGGAGCACTGTGCAAGCGATAATATTGAAATGGAAGGAGTATCAGACCACTGCAAATCTACCAAGACCTGGCCGTCCCTCTAAACTTTCAGCTCATACAAGGAGAAGACTGATCAGAGATGCAGCCAAGAGGCCCTTGATCACTATGATGAACTGCAGAGATCTACAGCTGAGGTGGGAGACTCTGTCCATAGGACAACAATCAGTCGTATATTGCACAAATCTGGCCTTTATGGAAGAGTGGCAAGAAGAAAGCCATTTCTTAAAGATATCCATAAAAAGTGTTGTTTAAAGTTTGCCACAAGCCACCTGGGAGACACACCAAACATGTGGAAGAAGGTGCTCTGGTCAGATTAAACCAAAATTGAACTTTTTGGCAACAATGCAAAACGTTATGTTTGGCGTAAAAGCAACACAGCTCATCACCCTGAACACACCAAAAGACCTGAGACTGGGACGGAGATTTGTCTTCCAACAAGACAATGATCCAAAACATAAAGCAAAATCTACAATGGAATGGTTCAAAAATAAACATATCCAGGTGTTAGAATGTCAAAGTCCAGACCTGAATCCAATCGAGAATCTGTGGAAAGAACTGAAAACTGCTGTTCACAAATGCTCTCCATCCAACCTCACTGAGCTCGAGCTGTTTTGCAAGGAGGAATGGGAAAAAATGTCAGTCTCTCAATGTGCAAAACTGATAGACATACCCCAAGCGACTTACAGCTGTAATCACAGCAAAAGGTGGTGCTACAAAGTATTAACTTAAGGGGGCTGAATAATTTTGCACGCCCAATTTTTCAGTTTTTGATTTGTTCAAAAAGTTTGAAATAGCCAATAAATGTCGTTCCACTTCATGATTGTGTCCCACTTGTTGTTGATTCTTCACAAAAAATACAGTTTTATATCTATGTTTGAAGCCTGAAATGTGGCAAAAGGTCGCAAAGTTCAAGGGGGCCGAATACTTTCGCAAGGCACTGTATCTAAACATTTTGGGTATAGAAGGGAAAGTGATTGCTTCTTCAGAAGACCAATGATCATTTGAATGACAGATCTCTTGCATGTCGTCACCACCAGCCTGCATTTTTTTAAGTGTACATGGATTATATTGAACAATCGGAAAATAGTGCTTTTACACAATGTAGAAACCCAATTCCACAAATTATTTTGGAATTTCAATGACTGGTATTTGTATCAACATTTTTACAGTGCAAAATATTATTGTCTAGGGCACATGTGCTAAGTAGCTAGAATTCATATAGGATATATATCTATCTCTATCTCTTCAAGGGCTTTGTTGGCATGGGAAACATGTGTTAACATTGCCAAAGCAAGTGAGGTAGACAACATACAAAGTGAATATATAAGGTGAAAAACAACAAAAATGAACAGTAAACATTACACATACAGAAGTTTCAAAACAGTAAAGACATTACAAATGTCATATATATATATATATATATATATATACACACACACAATGTACAAATAGTTAAAGGACACAAGATAAAATAAATAAGCATAAATATGGGTTGTATTTACAATGGTGTTTGTTCTTCACTGGTTGCCTTTTTTCTCGTGGCAACAGGTCATAAATCTTGCTGCTGTGATGGCACACTGTGGAATTTCACCCAGTAGATATGGGAGTTTTTCAAAATTGGATTTGTTTTCGAATTCTTTGTGGATCTGTGTGATCTGGGGGAAATATGTATCTCTAATATGGTCATACATTGGGCAGGAGGTTAGGAAGTGCAGCTCAGTTTCCACCTCATTTTGTGGGAAGTGAGCACATAGCCTGTCTTCTCTTGAGAGCCATGTCTGCCTACGGCGGCCTTTCTCAATAGCAAGGCTATGCTCACTGAGTCTGTACATAGTCAAAGCTTTCCTTAATTTTGGGTCAGTCACAGTGGTCAGGTATTCTGCCGCTGTGTACTCTCTGTGTAGGGCCAAATAGCATTCTAGTTTGCTCTGTTTTTTTGTTAATTCTTTCCAATGTGTTAAGTAATTCTTTTTGTTTTCTCATGATTTGGTTGGGTCTAATTGTGCTGTTGTCCTGGGGCTCTGTAGGGTGTGTTTGTGTTTGTGAACAGATCCCCAGGACCAGCTTGCTTAGGGGACTCTTCTCCAGGTTCATCTCTCTGTAGGTGATGGCTCTGTTATGGAAGGTTTGTGAATCGCTTCCTTTTAGGTGGTTGTAGAATTTAATGGCTCTTTTCTGGATTTTGATAATTAGTGGGTATCGGCCTAATTCTGCTCTGCATGCATTATTTGGTGTTTTACGTTGTACACGGAGGATATTTTTGCAGAATTCTGCGTGCAGAGTCTCAATTTGGTGTTTGTCCCATTTTGTGAAGTCTTGGTTGGTGAGCGGACCCCAGACCTCACAACCATAAAGGGCAATGGGCTCTATGACTGATTCAAGTATTTTTAGCCAAATCCTAATTGGTATGTTGAAATTTGTTTATTTTGATGGCATAGAATGCCCTTCTAGCCTTGTCTCTCAGATCGTTCACAGCTTTGTGGAAGTTACCTGTGGCGCTGATGTTTAGGCCAAGGTATGTATAGTTTTTTATGTGCTCTAGGGCAACAGTGTCTAGATGGAATTTGAATTTGTGGTCCTGGTGACTGGACCTTTTTTGGAACACCATTATTTTGGTCTTACTGAGATTTACTGTCAGGGCCCAGGTCTGACAGAATCTGTGCATAAGATCTAGGTGCTGCTGTAGGCCCTCCTTGGTTGGTGACAGAAGCACCAGATCATCAGCAAACAGCAGACATTTGACTTCGGATTCTAGCAGGGGGAGGCCGGGTGCTGCAGACTTTTCTAGTGCCCGCGCCAATTCGTTGATATATATGTTGAAGAGGGTGGGGCTTAAGCTGCATCCCTGTCTAACCCCACGACCCTGTGTGAAGAAATGTGTGTTTTTTGCCAATTTTAACCGCACACTTGTTGTTTGTGTACATGGATTTTATAATGTCATATGTTTTACCTCCAACACAACTTTCCATCAGTTTGTATAGCAGACCCTCATGCCAGATTGAGTCGAAGGCTTTTTTGAAATCAACAAAGCATGAGAAGACTTTGCCTTTGTTTTGGTTTGTTTGGTTGTCAATTAGGGTGTGCAGGGTGAATACATGGTCTGTTGTACGGTAATTTGGTAAAAAGCCAATTTGACATTTGCTCAGTACATTGTTTTCATTGAGGAAATGTACGAGTCTGCTGTTAATAATAATGCAGAGGATTTTCCCAAGGTTACTGTTGACACATATTCCACGGTAGTTATTGGGGTCAAATTTGTCTCCACTTTTGTGGATTGGGGTGATCAGTCCTTGGTTCCAAATATTGGGGAAGATGCCAGAGCTAAGGATGATGTTAAAGAGTTTTAGTATAGCCAATTGGAATTTGTTGTCTGTATATTTGATCATTTCATTGAGGATACCATTGACACCACAGGCCTTTTTGGGTTGGAGGGTTTTTATTTTGTCCTGTAACTCATTCAATGTAATTGGAGAATCCAGTGGGTTCTGGTAGTCTTTAATAGTTGATTCTAAGATCTGTATTTGATCATGTATATGTTTTTGCTCTTTATTCTTTGTTATAGAACCAAAAAGATTGGAGAAGTGGTTTACCCATACATCTCCATTTTGGATAGATAATTCTTTGTTGTTTGTTTAGTGTTTTCCAATTTTCCCAGAAGTGGTTAGTCTATGGATTCTTCAATTACATTGAGCTGATTTCTGACATGCTGTTCCTTCTTTTTCCGTAGTGTATTTCTGTATTGTTTTAGTGATTCACCATAGTGAAGGCGTAGACTCAGGTTTTCCGGGTCTCTATGTTTTTGGTTGGACAGGTTTCTCAATTTCTTTCTTAGATTTTTGCATTCTTCATCAAACCATTTGTCATTATTGTTAATTTTCTTCGGTTTTCTATTTGAGATTTTTAGATTTGATAGGGAAGCTGAGAGGTCAAATATACTGTTAAGATTTTCTACTGCTATTCTCTATCTCTCAATTAAAAAAATATTTCCTGGCCCTCCTAAATTTCATGTGGTGCTAGTAAAAAGAAAATGTGCTTCCAATCTTATGAAATAATATTTTAGAGCCCTGGGTGGGGGTACAGGAAAGGAGAGGATAACTACAATATAACCCAGCCCCCTTTTATTCTCATTTAAAGACATGTTCCGGTACTCTGGCGTCTAAGAAAGTTCCTGCTTTGGGCTGGATGAGTCAGTGGCTAAAACGTATACAAAAGTACTGGATAATCTCTTTTGAATGGGTATTCTGGGTACCTAACTGTGTTATGAATGGGGCGTTGCAATCTCTCCTGTACAAGTTGAGCAACCTCTGTGTTTTTGGGCCCTAGCCAAACTTCCCTGGAGAGCTAGTGAGAAAGGCGAGTTAAGCCCTCTGAGCCCTCCCAAAGGTGGAAAGTTGAGGCAAAGACAAGCAGACTTTCCCCCCCTCTGCTCTAGTTTTTGTTTCCCTTCACTTTCTTTCTTTTTGGGGCAAACCTTCTCTTATTTGCCTGGCTTCTCCGCTTGATGAAGTAGGGTCTGTGCCACAAATGGAATCCTTTTATGATAGAGGTTGCTATAGCAATCACATTCCCCCTACTCCAGTGGTTGGTTGGGGGGCACTTAGTCAGGCGGAGCTTCTCACCCTTAAATGGACCACAACTTGCGTGCTGTAACTAGCTAACACCTTTCAGATTGGAGAGGAAAAGAGGTGGGGATGAGGGAGGCATGCGTTGAGTTTGAATGTTCTCTCTGTGTGTGTGTGTGTGTGTGTGTGTGTGAGACGCTTCAGGGTTTTATGGGAAGTCTGTTTCCCATCATTGCCTCTTCTGTGCTTGCCAGACGTGGTTGGGGTGTGTGTGTGTGAGAGAAGGATTAACTGTGTGGTGTAGAGTACTCTGGAGAACAGAGTTCAGGCACAGCTGGTTGTTCTAGGTGTCTTTGGGCGGCTGTAGCTTGGATTGTGGACGGAGTGCTGCTGTGGTTCAGGCTGGTGTACACACTACTCAGCTCCATCTTGTTGTGAAATGTGTGGCAGCACCTCTTAGCTCGGAGTTTGACAGTGGTGTGGCTTCGCTGGTGGACTCAGAGCCAAGTGCTATGGGCTGTGTGTTTTCCATGCTGGAGGATCGGAGCGCTGCCGCAGAAAGGTCAGTATGAAACTTCGTACTACGAAATCTGGACTTCGGTGAGTTTCTTTCAAAAAACCGCACAGGCATCGCATGTGAGCCAAGTCTACAGCTTGTGCTTTTTTTCATGTCTTCTGAGAACCTCTGATCGGACCCTGGCACACAATGACGTGAACATATTTTTCTCCATTCAATAATTTTGCGGTTAGATCTGCTGATAGCAGCTTAACTCTGTGTGGTGTGTTAAGTTTCTATGGGATGCCCTGGCTTGAGGACAAAAATGTGTATCCCATTTCTATAGGCAACTCACACTTCTCTTAGTAGTTAATGCAATTCATATGCACTGTGTGGATATGGCTCTTGAATGGTCCCTAGTGTTGGTCATTTGGTCAAATGAACTTGAGCCGTGGATTTTACAAAGTCCTTCTACATGCAATGCGGCACCGTGGGGCGGCAGGGTAGCCTAGTGGTTAAAGCGTTGGACTAGTAATCAAAAGGTTGCAAGTTCGAATCCCGAGCTGACAAGGTACAAATCTGTCGTTCTGCCCCTGAACAGGCAGTTAACCCGCTGTTCCTAGGCCGTCATTGAAAATAAGAATTTGTTCTTAACTGACTTGCCTAGTAAAATAAAGGTAAAATAAATAAACCGTGTAGGGTCGTTTCACATCAAAAAGCACAAGAGGATGTGACCCCCACCATTGTCAGATGGTTCTGAAATATTTTCTGTAATTCGTAACTGATATGATTAGCATTCCTGAAACATATTACAATATTTTGTATGGTTTTTTATTTTAGAAACTATACAAAACATACAAACGACAACATCATACAAACTGTTTCCACAGGTCCTTAAGTCTTGGATAAATTATTTTGTCTTAAATACATTTTTTTCAAAGGTCTTAACTAAACATAGGTAGACTGGGAGATGGACTACTTTTTATTATCTTCAGTTTGCATTGTGCACAGGGGATGTAAAGAATGGTTGATAGGATAGTGATTTACTACAATGGAAGGAACACAGTTTAGCTTGGGCCAGAGATTGGCTGTGGTAACGGAGGTTGACTTTAAACTATGGTAGACAGTTAACGTTAGTCTGCAACTACCATAGGGAAAGTGCAAATTCAACAAGAACTGGTTGGAGAACAGCCACTTTGTTTTGTGGTTAAAATCAGTTGAAGGAAATCAACACGAAGCCCGCTGTGTCTTTTGAAAGAAGTCCTTCAAATTTGGCACAAAGGGAATTAAAGCTGTAGAATCCCATATGCAGTGTGAAAAACAACTTTGTTGCTGGGAACCACATCATCAAGCAATCTCCGAATAAAGTTTGGCTCTATGCCCACACTAAAAGTGGAGGTGTGAGCACCAGTCCTATGCCAATTAGGGACTTGAAGTGGTCTTTCAGGCGATGTTCTCTGGCTCAGAAATCGCCAAGACATGTAAATGCAGGAAGGACAAAACCGCCTACATCATCACACAATTTGAGATTAGCTTGTTTTTTATTTTATTTAAGGGACCAATGTCCAATGTGAACAAGGGCACGTTTGGTTTGACGAAAGCTTCAACCAAAAGACAAAGTAAAAAACTGGACCTGCACGTATGCTATTGAAAGGAATCACATTCAGTCAAGGTACCTGGGGTCGCAGTTCATTGGATTGAGAACTTGCCTGTGGTGGAGAGGGCTATAGAAGTATGGCCATTACTGGTGAAGTACAGTATGTGGATGCGGTGAGACCCTAGAAGCTCCCAACCCCTGGAATAGGGTTGTTTGACACCATAGAACCCAGCAAGATCAGCTCATCTTGGCCAAACAGCTGTTCTTCATGGCGGTCTCCAGGACTTTCAGTCCCTTTTTGACCAAGTACCAGCCTGACGAGCCCGTGATGCCATTCCTCCTCAGACTTGTTGAGTGTCTTCACTGACATTTTCAACCTCTCCCTATCTGAGTCTGTAATACCAACATGTTTCAAGCAGACCACCATAGTGTTCTTGGGCACATGGACTAAGGTAATCTGCCTAAATGACTACCGACCCGTAGCACTCACGTCTGTAGTCATGAAGTGCTTCGAAAGGCTGGTCATGACTCATATCAACACCATTATCCCAGAAACCCTAGACCCACTCCAATTTGCATACCACCCCAACAGATCCACAGATGCGATATCTTGCATTCCACAAGGCCCTTTCCCACATGGACAAAAGGAACACCTATGCGAGAGTGCTATTCATTGACTACAGCTCAGCGTTCAACAACATAGTGTCCTCAAAGCTCATCACTAAGCTTATGACCCTGGGACTAAACACCTACCTCTGCAACTGGATTCTAGACTTCCTGACAGGCCACCCCCAGTTGGTAAGGGTAGGTAACAACACATCCGCCATGCTGATCCTCAACACGGGAGCCCCTCGGGTGCGTGCTCAGTCCCCTCCAAACCTCACTGTTCACTCATGACTGCATGGCCAGGCACAACTCCAATATCATTAAGTGTGCTGATGACACAGTGCTAGGCCTGATCACCGACAACGATGAGACTGCCTATAGGGAGGAGGTCAGAGACCTGACCATGTGGTGCAAAGACAACAACCTCTCTCTCAACGTGATCAAGACAAAGGAGTTGATTGTGGACTACAGGAGAAGGAGGACCGAACACGCCCCCGTTCTCGTCGACCGGGCTGTAGTGGAGCAGGTTGAGAGCTTCAAGTTCCTTGGTGTCCACATCATCAACAATCTAATATGGTCCAAGCACACAAAGACAGTTGTGAAGAGGGCACGACAAAACCTATTCCCCCTCAGGAGACTGAAAAAATTTGGCATGGGTCCTTAGATCCTCAAAAGGTTCTACAGCTGCACCAAAAAATTGTTAAACAGATCAAAAAGAACGTGATTAAACAGACTAACATACAATATCTGATCACAAAAAAAGGATGACAAAATCACTTCAGATCCATTTCCACACAATAAAGCTTCCATCCTCCTCCAACATACTGTCCACTTGGAGTGCAGTAACAGCCTGTTGGCAACTGCTCAGCCTCCAACCGCAAGGCACTACAGAGGGTAGTGCGTACAGCCCAGTACATCACTGGGGTCAAGCTTCCTGCCATCCAGGACCTTGACCCAGACTATGGCTTCCCAGACTATTTGCACCCCCCACACTACTGCTACTCTGTTATTATCTATGCATAGCCACTTTAATAACCCTACCTGCCTGTAAATAATTACCTCTACACTGGTGCCCCTACACATTGACTCTCTACTGGTACCTCCTGTATATAGCCCCGCTTTTGTTATTTACTGCTGCTCTTTAATTATTTTTTAATTTTTTTTATATTTTTTAGGTGTTTTCTATATGTTGGTTAAGGGCTTGTAAGTATTTCACTACTTGTTGCTCCAGAGTACAGGCCTCGGCGTAACGCTCATTCCTTTCGACGAAAAACGCGAATCCGACCTTAACCCATTGTGAGACAAAACCACGACTCGTCAGTGAAGAGCACTTTTTGCCAGTCCTGTCTGGTCCAGCGATGGTGGGTTTGCGTCCATAGGCGACTTTGTTGCCGGTGATGTCTGGGGAGAACCTGCCTTACAACAGGCCTACAAGCCCTCAGTCCAGCCTCTCTCAGCCTATTGTGGACAGTCTGAGCACTGATGGAGGAATTGTGCATTCCTGGTGAAACTCGGGCAGTTGTTGTTGCCATCCTGTACCTGTCCCGCAAGTGTGATGTTCGGATTCTGTGCAGGTGTAACACCGTGGTCTGCCACTGCGAGGACGATCAGCTGTCCGTCCTGTCTCCCTGTAGCGCTGTCTTAGGCGTCTCACAGTATGGACATTGCAATTTAATGCCCTGGCCACATCTGCAGTCCTCATGCCTCCTTGCACGTTAATGCAGATGTTCCACCAATCCTCCACCAAATTTCACAGTGGGTGCGAGACCTGGGGAGGCCTATAAGCCACAGTGTTTTACACCCACTGTGAAGTTTGGTGGAGGGTCAGTGAAGATCTGGGGGTGCTTAAGCAAGGCTGGAATCGGCAGATTTACTTTGTGAAGAACGCATGAATCAAGCCATGTACAAGGTTGTCCTGGAAGACCCTGTCATGGCCAGCCCAATCTGTATAGCTCTGCGTTTATATGATTGGTTCACTGTAGGTGGGGGTGGTGCATCCTATATAAACACACACTCACTTCCTTAACAGCTCTGCACTGCTCCGTGAAGCGCAAGAAGTATGAATCCCCCAATTTCTGCTGAGGCCATATCACCGTACATGCGCTCCATGGCCAATGCAGACATCGTATTGACTATGCGCCAAGATGCACAATGTACTGCTCTCTCCTGCCAATTTGTGCACATGCATTGTTTCATAATTTCATTGTGTGAATTTGTTGCGTTTGATTGTTAGTGTATATCAATTCCTCATGAAATATATCACGAATAGTACATTTAACGTTAATTCCCTATCATTTCTAATCTACAATGTTTGTTACAGTAGTTTCTGTTCATGCATTCAATGTTATTCCAGTCTTCCCTTTCTCATTGTCGGAGTGGACACATTGTTTGCAGAGGACACAACCTATGCTATACTTGTGAATGTTGAGTAACGACATGCACGCATAGAAGTAGGTATATAGGCTACCTGGCCTGTGCGCAAATGAAGGCATATAAACATGCCCATTTGGGGATCTGATAGTTTTTCTAATTGGCTTAACGCATCACCACTAATAACCTGTGGAGCTTCTCAAAGCGAACAAAGTATGTTTTTACATCCTTTGACAATTACAATAGTTCCTCAGTGTATTTGAAAAATATTTTGCACACTTGGCGTGAAAGGGAGTAATGTCATGCTCTGATCCAGTGGAAACATAAAATATGCCAACCTGATTACTTCTTATCAGCGCTCGACTTGGACTGAAATCATTTCTGGTACTCATTTTGGGTGCTGATATTGTTTATATTTAGGTGCAGGAGCTCCACAATACTTTTGAGCTAATGTTCTATAAGAGGAACAGGAGCTTAAGCAGTAGAACATTTTAGGTGCTGGTACTCCGCTCTGGTGAGCTCCTGCCCAAGTCGAGCACTGCTTTTGATCCCTTGCGCAAATAGCCTACAGCTGTGTCTGTCCCGAGTTCACTGGGGCAGAATATTTTGACCAAGTTTGCTAGAGCAAGTTCGTTGCAGACAGGCCATATGTAGTCAATGTGATTTATATGATATTTATTTTTATCCGGTATTGTTTTTAAATTTAGATTTGGATAGAATTTTGATAAACCACATGACAATGATTTTGAGATGACAATTATTATAAATTAAATGAAGCTGTTTCACGAAAATTTGCATATGAAAACGATAACTGGCATGCCGATTGGTAGAAATTGGCATTCCACATGAGAAATGTTGCAGCCGACTCGTGTAGTAGCCTATTACCGGCAACTTCAGGGGAGTAATGGCAGAATCTGCGAAAGCCAGCAAGAGCTGGAGTAGAATAGTTGGGTAAGGAAATGTTTATTTTTATCCTGGTTATCTAGAGCTCTTGCGCCCTCTTAAGGAATGTTTGTTATTTCATCAAACCGTAAGCTTAAAGCATCAGACAAGCTCAGTGGATGTAATAGATTTTATTAAAACACATAGGGTGTGTCTCTCTATGGAAAAATACATTTAGTCCGGGACAGCCCGAAAACCAACCCAGGAATAAAAACTCCACTTTGTCTATGACAGCCAATGGAAGTTTATCATAACACACCCCTTCTTACATGTGTCTCTTGGGGTCAATCTTATCCAGGTGAACCAAGGGCTTGAGCTGCTCTGCGAAGCTGCACATGTCTTCGCAGAACACTGTACAGTGTGTGTTTGGGAATTTTACCATTGAAGACCATTGAAACCATCGTCTAACAGTAACTAATCCATGCCTTTTTTAAAGGGAATAATCTACATACAAAGTATGTTTCCTGGACACCGATTAAGCGTATAAGAAGGACAAACTGAAATGCTTTCATGGTGGAATGGTTTGAATTGTGAGAATGACCACGCAGTTTATTTTCATCATGAGCCAAATCTATTGGATTTCTACCCAAAGTTGCAAAGTAAATGTTGTGATCTTCAGTGCATTCGGAAAGTATTCAGACTCCTGACTTTTTCCACATTTTGTTACGTTACAGCCTTATTCTAAAATGTATTAAATTAATGTTTTTTCTCAATCTGCACACAATATCCCATAATGGCAAAGCAAAAACATGTTTTTAGAAATGTTTACAAATGAATTATAAATAACTATAATATTACATTTACATAAGTATTCAGACCCTTTGTTATGAGACTTGAAATTGAGCTCAGGTGCATCCTGTTTCCATTGATCATCCTTGATGTTTCTACAACTTCATTGGTGTCCACCTGTGGTAAATTCAATTGATTGGACATGATTTGGAAAGACACCCGCCTGTCTATATAAGGTCCCACAGTTAACAGTTTGTCAGTTCAAGCCATGAGGTCGAGGGAATTGTCCCTAGGGCTCCGAGACAAGATTGTGTTGAGGCACAGATCCAAAAAATGTCTGCAGCATTGAAGGTCCCCAAGAACACAGTGGCCTCCATCATTCTTAAATGGAAGAAGTTTGGAACCACCAAGACTCTTGCTAGAGCTGGCCACCCAGCCCAAACTAAGCAATTGAGGGAGAAGGGCCTTGGTCCGGGTAGTGACAAGAACCCAATGGTCACACTGACAGTTCCTCTGTGGAGATGGGACAACCTTCCAGAAGGACAACCACCTCTGTAGCACTCCACTCCATGGTAGAATGGCCAGATGGAAGCCACTCCTCTGTAAAAGGCATGATGACCCAGATGGAGTTTGCAAAGAAAGCACCCAAAAGGACTCAGACCATGAGAAACAAGAATCTGGTCTGATGAAACCAAGATTGAACTCTTTGGCTTGAATGCCAAGGGTCACATCTGAAGGAAACCTGGCACCACCTCTATGGTGAAACATGGTGGTGGCAGCATCATGCTGTGGTGATGTTTTTCAGTGGCAGGGACTGGGAGACTAGTCAGGATCGAGTGAAAGATGAACGGAGCAAAGTACAGAGATCCTTAATGAAAACCTGCTCCAGAGCACCCAGGACCTTAGACTGGGGTGACTTTTCACCTTCCAACAGGACAATGACCCTAAGCACTCAGCCAAGACAACCCAGGAATGGCTTTGGGAGTAGTCTGTCCGTGAGTGGCCCAGCCAGAGCCCGGCCTTAAACCCAATGTAACATCTCTGGAGAGACCCGTGGGTGACTTTGGGCAATTTATTTTGGGATTCCTCATGTCTCGCTCATCTACAGGAAGAAGTTTAGTCCAAATTAGATGTTGGGTACTGTTATTTAATATCTGAATTCTATAAATTAAAATGGCCAATTTGGGTGCACTCTTAATTTCTCATAGATCAAATTTGCATTTCAACTAATGTTTCAGGAATGCTAATCTTAGAAAAAGCTAACTACAGAAACAATTTCAGAACAAACAGATTGTGGATGTCATGGCTTGCTGAAGATGTAGGAGCTTAATTTGATCACCTTTGTTTGAGAATTTTCCTGCACATCAGGAAATGTAAACTTGTAGTGTATTCAAGGTTTTTAAAAAGCATCTAAAGTTTAAAATGTCAGACTTTTTATTTGTTTCATCAAAAATGTATCAACCCCTACAAAAATGTTCCATTAATTATAATCCACATAATAATTTACATTTCCGGTTGCTACAAGATTATTTTCCTGCTGTAGCAAACTGGTTCAACTGGCTCAAATTTAGATCCTACATCTGTACATGGAACTACTCTGTATATTTCCATTGGTGTGATGACGCCACAGAAGTTACGCTTGAAGGGAAAGAAAAAAAGGATTCGAGAGGCATTAGCCTATAAATTCTTACATTCCACCATTTTCAACCTATTAAATATCATGGGTACTTGTAACAGTTGATTTTTGGCAGAGAGCGTGAACAAGAGGGGGATAGGGCCAGAAAGCATTTAGTTGAGAACAAGCATTTATTTCCCAGTCTTTACCAAAAACCTTACTCTGCTGTCACTCAACTGATTTTAAGCTGCTTCAGTTTACACACTACTGAATTGTCTAAAATCGTTCAGACTAGCCTATACCTACTAATTTGTAATTCATGTTTGCTGTTGGTGATTGTTTGTGCCCATTTCATCGCATAGAATACTGCAGCTGTCCACTCATTTGACGTCTGATGACGTTTGGAGGAAAGGTGCAGCATTCCCTGTGTGTGTGTGACCACTCTAGATTACATGTTCTGCTACATCCCCCCCCCAGCCTGCGACGGTGTCTTTTAAAAAAAGTATTATTTGTTCAAACCCCAGATGCATTTATTTAACCTTTTATTTAGGCAGGGGTAGTCCCATTGAGGCCAAGGTCTCTTTTTCGACTGAGCTCTGCATGACTAGACCAAGCAATTACACAATCAAGACGAGCATGGGAAACACAGAAAAATGCACAAAAAAAGTCATAGTAAAATAATAATTCCTCAGTGAAGAGGTCCTCTACCAACAATCTGATGATATAGTATTCTGAAGATTATTCTATTAGTGAGGTGCGATCTGTAGCGACAGAGACCTAAATCTGTAGTGACAGAAGTAATTTCAAGAATTAGCCATTCCTGTGAACGGGTATGGAATCTCGTGCTTCTATAGGTTAGTAACGATGTTGGGTAGGAGTTTTCACAGAAGGGCTTTATAGATTAACAGAATGCAATGATGAAACTAAATTACTGATCATACTGAGGTTTACAGTAGGATACATATGTTAGTTGCTTTTAACCCCCTAGAGTCCGCGGCCTTGCGTTAATCAAATTAGCATCATAAAAAAATCCCCATCAAAATCCGTCAGTTTAACCTATATCTCTTTTTTGTTGTTGCATGGGCAGTGAAAGGTGGCAGAGTTAGAGCGGTGTTTGTCAAACCATGCAACATCCCGAAAATATTTTCTTACAAACATCTGTATCGTCCAAGCTATTATAACACCTCAATGGAAAGATGTGAGGAACACGATGGCATTCTCTGTTTTGCTCTACGGCTCCCACAAACATCACAGGACTCGTCTGAAGTCGGTACATCTGATCTGCCAACTTCTGTCTGAACGGTTTGTGCTACACACTAATTTGACCCCTCTGTGGAAAGATGAGTCTTTCACAAACTCGTACAAGACCAGTCTGAAGGTAGCTGGTTAAGTTTTTTTAAGAGTTAGTGTTGTGCCTAAAATAAGGGGTTTAAATGCAACAAAAACATATATGGTTTCCTAATCTTATCTCTCAGATATAGGACAGGCACTTCAGATTTGAAGGACGATCTGTTTATCCATGTTTGAAGCTGTTATTCAATGCGTTTCTATGGGTTAATAGCAGTATCAAAATTATTGTTTGATACCTTAAGGGGTCAAAAATCAAATCAAATAGCTAAAGGATCATTGGTTTGACCATCCTAAAACAATTCCATATGGCTGAAGCTAATAATTTAGCTAAATCTTCCCAACTGCGAACACACACACAGGACATCCACATCAAACCCGAAACCAACTCACATTTGAGTTCAGTCATGGCCACTAGCATTTCTTAATGAACTAAATTTAAAATGAGGCCAGTCTAAAGTGCAGTTCCCCTTTTAGACTGTCGTATGGTACAAAATGGGATAGCTCTCACATCTTTATATATTTGCAAGTTGTCAGCTTCACACCATCTTTACTCAAATGTGAATACAAAAGGAAATATGCATGGTGGACATTCTCATATAGTCAAATGTTGCAGTATGGACACTTTCAAGGTTAATCCTTGACATTAAATGTCAATTTACATTTTTGAGTCATCAAATAAATTGACATATGGGAAAGATTCAAGACCGAAAGCGACCCTTTTGAGCTAAAAGGTTGTTTTGCAAGCTTGCGTGCCTGTCATACTTCACTGAAGTTACTCACACTAGCCTGACAGTAACACTTGAGTAAATTGGAAAGGAAATGAAGAAATAGAGAAACCAAATTTGTGAGTCATGTTACAGTATTTATGCAGCAGAAAGTGTGATGATGATGCAAAATGCATCATATGATGAAAAAAACACTTTCCCATTTTTATTGAAAGTGCTCAGTTTTGAAAACTTAACTTCTGACATGGACACTGTAATCAAGGGGACTAATTAATGAAATACTCATGTTTTTTTGAGGAAAATTTCCTTTTAAAAGAATGCCAGGACAGGGAGGATGCTGTATTGGACCCTGTTTCATCATTGGCCTTGCCAAACACCTTACCCCGCTTAACCTTTTACAATACTCTGTGTTTACTTAAGAGATAGGGGACATCAGTCAACTCTAGGCTTGGGGCATATTCACGTTGAAGAGTTGTAGCAGAGGGACCGTGACGAGATTTACATTTTCATAATATGTACATAACGTTACATTGCTAATGTAAATTTAAAAGGTTATAGGTGCCAAGAGAGGGTACGGGGGCAATGAACGGTCTTGCTCTGCAGCTTAAATTTACGGTAAATATCCCAGTATAGTCACTAGCCAGTAAAGCATGCTTCACAAACTATTCAGCTATGCAAGCAACTTTTCATCTTAACCATATTGCACTCTTGAATAATGCAACAATTCACAAGCATGTGCAGACGGGGTTTATTTTCACGTCTGTACACTCATTACATTTTTAGCTTCAATACAAAAGCACAGTTACTAAAGCTAAAATGTAACGTTAGCCTGTTTACTTACAACCTCATGCTAATCGCATTAGCGCACATTAGCTCAACTGTTCAGTGGGTGGGACACCTATCTGTAGAGATCCTTAAGAGGTTTTAAACAAGATCAAAGAGGCTATAGGAAGGTTTGAGGGTCCTCCAATGACATGCTTGTAACATTCCCATTATTTTGCATCCCCTGGTGATAAACCATTAGTGTGAAAAGTGACCCTTTGGTCCCTGTACTAGGCATGTGTGCTTTTCTTGCTTGTGGAAAGCATCATTGGTTTGCTGTGTTTTATGTCCCAGCAGATAGTGGTGAAAGAATAATTGTTCCAGTGCAAGATTTTCTTTATAGCCTTTGGAAGTGCGTAACATTTGTCTCCTTTTTCTTTCAGAGCACATTCTACTCAAGAGACTAGTTTTATTGAAAAGATGAAGAAAACAGTGAGTTTTTCTATTTTTCAGTATTTTGGGTGTGGGAAGGATAATGGTCTAGCTACTAGACTGACTTTACATAATGGTTATTAGGTAGAGGACGGATTGCAGTGGATCCTCCGGACTCCTCAGTCCAGACTTGGGTTCAAATACTATTTAAAATAATTTAAATATTTTCTGTGCTTGATTGAGCTTGTCTGGTACAATAGAACCAATAGAATAGTCAAAAAGGTGAAAACCCTGCCCATCTGGCAATCCAGGAAGAAAATAGTATTTGAACATTTCGTCTGCGCCGTACTAGCTGACCTTGAGAAATGTATTTAGTTGATTTGGCTGCAAAGTACCCAGATATCAGAAGGTGAAATGAATACAATTATGGTATTTTACGACATGTAGTTTAGTCTCTGTTGCTCACTGTCTACATGACAGACTGACCAGGTGATCCTTTATTGATGTTACTTGTTAAATCCACTTCAATAAGTAGATGAAGGGGAGGAGTCAGGTTAAAAAAATGATTTTTCAACCTTGAGACCATAGAGCCCAACAGTGGAGGTTTCATAATACCCACAAAAGCAATATATTTTCACCATTCATGTTTCCCATAGGGGATTTTAGAAACACTTAAAATAAAGGCTATGCTTCGTGTGGGCTTACCCTGGCGTTTTGTTTTGATAAGGTGACTTTTAGCAATATGTTCAGCTCTATTTACTCTCATTTATAAAATTCTAAATAGCGTCAATGGAGACATCATGCAAAACGACAAATCACTGCAAGCTCCTGCATGTCGTAATCTCTAGCTGACACCTTTGCTAACGGTATTGTGAAATGTAGCCAATTGATTCATTCATTCATTTAGCAAACATTAGTTAATCCAGAGATGCTTACCTTTGCCTTGATTTGGCAGTCTCGTCCAGATCATTATTGCATTTGTAGTTCTTTATGATAGCCACATTAGCAGCTAATTAGCGATTCATTTTTTGGGGGGGTAAATATAGTCACATTGTCCTAGAGATTTACATGGTTATCAAAATGTCACACCAAAGTAATCCTACACAAAACACAACCCTTATTTTAAGTGTTTCTAAAATCCCCGTGGGAAAAGATTATGCTGGAAAAACTATTGGAACCATTTCCCTGTTTGACCGCTAGGTTTTATGGGTATAATGACTCATACTATGGTACTATATTGGGACATGGATTGTTATGGACTCGTTATTGGACAACAAAAAGTTAAATGGCAACATGGTGGGCAACACTAGGGCCTGGTGTTTTTCCTGGCCGCCAGGTCATGTGGTCAGGAAAAACTCCTGGCCCTCATTCCAAGTGTTGCTGCTATTTCCCTCTCCAGGGTAGGAACATCGTGGTATTCTACGGCTCTCAGACAGGCACGGGCGAGGAGTTTGCCAACCGGCTGTCCAAAGACGCGCAGCGCTACGGCATGAAGGGTATGGCCGCCGACCCCGAGGAATACGTCATGGTAACTAATTAACAACATTCCTATATCAGTGTTTTATATGGTTACATATGAAATTCGGTATCCTGGTTCTGTTTTTCTGGATCATTTGAATTTTACTAAATAGGTTTTGCTTTCACAAGACCTGGAAATAATCATTTTGGGTGTGATTTGAATTCTACGTGACATTAGCAAGCTAGCTTGTTTTACAATGGGCAAAAAGCACCATGCGATTCGTGCTGTCACGTCACAATACCTGGTACTCTGGTCCTGGGTCTTGGATCCGCTACTTACACAGGTCCAGAATTCGCTTCAGTCGGGGTTTGTTAGTGTTTCATACAGGCTTTATAGCATGGATCAGAGTACCAAAAGCTCCCAAGATCCTAATCATACAGGGAATATGTAGCCTAGTGGTTATAGCGTTGGGCTACTAGCCGAAAGGTTCCTGGATCGAAACCCAGAGTTGACAAAGTAACAATCTGTCGTTCTGCCCCTGAACAAGGCAGTTAACCCACTGTTCCCCGGTAGGCCGTCATTGTAAATAAGAACTTGTTCTAAACTGACTTGCCTAGTTAAATAAAGGTTAAATAAAAATGTGAAAACAACCTTAGTATAATAATGATTATAATAACCCATTTATGACAACCCTGTCTAATAAGGCTTCTATACTGCCACCAACAAGGATTCATACCTGTATAGCTCAAAGGTGGCTTAACTGTACCCCTCCTAACAATATTAGTCTCTTGAGCCAAGGTCCTGTTCCATAAAGTTGAAAAGCTAATAGTGCCCTGAATGGCATACAGCACATGTAATGGCAAATATCTAATGTCCAGGCATCTTCTAATCCACAGTCTGAGCTGTCCCGTCTGGCTGAGATTGGCAACTCCCTGGCCATCTTCTGTATGGCCACTTATGGTGAGGGAGACCCCACAGACAACGCCCAGGACTTCTATGACTGGCTGCAGGAGACCGACGGGCAATTGGATGGAGTCAACTATACTGTGACTATCTTTTTCTCTCTCTCGCTCTCTCCTCCCCCTGTTTTCATAATCAGGACCAGGAGTTTGCCCAAGAAAAACTCCTGTTGGCCCCATCCACTTAGAGTTTAAGTCGGAAGTTTACATACAGCTTAGCCAAATACATTTAAACTCCGTTCTTGACATTTAATCCCAATAAATATTCCCTGTTTTAGGTCCGTTAGGATCACCACTTTATTTTAAGAATGTGAAATGTCAGAATAATAGTAGTGATTTATTTCAGCTTTTATTTCTTTCATCACATTCCTAGTGGGTCAGATGTTTACATACACTCAATTAGTATTTGGTAGCATTGCCTTTAAATTGCTTAACTTGGGTCAAATGTTTCAGGTAGCCTTCCACAAGCTTCCCACAATAAGTTGGTTAAGTTTTGGCCCATTCCTTCTTACAGAGCTGGTGTAACTGAGTCAGGTTTGTAGGCCTCCTTGCTCACACACACTTTCTCAGTTCTGCCCACACATTTTCTATAGGATTGAGGTCAGGGCCTCATGGTGGCCACTCCAATACCTTGACTTTGTTGTCCTTAAGCCATTTTGCCACAACTTTGGAAGTATGCTTGGGGTCATTACCCATTTGCGACCAAGCTTTATCTTCCTGACTGATGTCTTGAGATGTTGCTTCAATATATACACATTTTTTCCATCCTCGTGATGCCATCTATTTTGTGAAGGGGACCAGTCCCTCCTGCAACAAAGAACTTCCACTACATGATGCTGCCACCCCCGTGCTCCACGGTTGGGATGGTGTTCTTCGGCTTGCAAGCCTCTCTTTTTCCTCCAAACATAACAATGGTCATTATGGCCAAACAGTTCTATTTTTGTTTCATCAGAGGAAATATTTCTCCAAAAAGTATTATCTTTGTCCCCATGTGCAGTTGTAAACCATAGTCTGGCTTTTTATGGCAGTTTTGGAGCAATGGCTTATTCCTTGCTGAGTGGCCTTTCAGCTTATGTCGATATTGGACTCGTTCTACTGTGAATATAGATGCTTTTGTACCCGTTTCCTCCAGCATCTTCACAAGCTCTTTTGCTGTTGTTCCGGGATTGATTTGTACTTTTTGCACCAAAGTACGTTCATCTCTAGGAGACAGAACGCGTCTCCTTCCTGAAGCGGTATGACTGCTGCATGGCCCCATGGTGTTTATACTTGCGTACTATTACATTTACATTACATTTAAGTCATTTAGCAGACGCTCTTATCCAGAGCGACTTACAAATTGGTGCATTCACATCCAGTGGAACAGCCACTTTACACTAGTGCATCTAAATCTTTTAGGGGTGGGGGGGTGAGAAGGATTACTTATCCTATCCTAGGTATTCCTTAAAGAGGTGGGGTTTCAAATCTCTTCGGAAGGTGGTGATTGACTCCGCTGTCCTGGCGTCGTGAGGGAGTTTGTTCCACCATTGGGGGGCCAGAGCAGCGAACAGTTTTGACTGGGCTGAGCGGGAACTGTACTTCCTCAGTGGTAGGGAGGCGAGCAGGCCAGAGGTGGATGAACGCAGTGCCCTTGTTTGGGTGTAGGGCCTGATCAGAGCCTGGAGGTACTGAGGTGCCGTTCCCCTCACAGCTCCGTAGGCAAGCACCATGGTCTTGTAGCGGATGCGAGCTTCAACTGGAAGCCAGTGGAGAGAGCGGAGGAGCGGGGTGACGTATTGTTTGTACAGGTGAACATGGTACCTTCAGGCATTTGGAAATTGCTCCCAAGGGTGAACCAGACATGTGGAGGTCTACAATCTGTTTTCTGAGATCTTGGCTGATTTATTTTTTGGTTTTCTCACCATGTCAAACAAAGAGGCACTGAGTTTGAAGGTTGTCCTTGAAATACATCCACAAGGTACACCTCCAATTGACTCAAATTATGTCAGAAGCTTCTAAAGCCATGACATAATTTTCTGGAATTTTCCAAGCTGTTTAAAGGCACAGTCAACTTAGTGTATGTAAACTTCTGACCCACTGGAATTGTGATGCAGTGAATTATAAGCGAAATAATCTGTCTGTAAACAATTGTTGGAAAATTACTTGTCATGCACAAAGTAGATGTCCTTAACCAACTTGCTAAAACTATAGTTTGTTAACAAGAAATGTGTGGAGTGGTTGAAAAACTAGTTTTAACTTCTTGCGGCGAGCCATCCCTGATCCGGGATCGTGAATACAGCCTCAAGCTCATTACCATAACGCAACGTTAACTATTCATGAAAATCGCAAATGAAATTAAATCAATATGCTAGCTCTCAAGCTTAGCCTTTTGTTAACAACACTGTCATCTCAGATTTTCAAAAATATGCTTCTCAACCATAGCAAACTAGCATTTAGCATTTAGCGTTAGCATTAGCATTTAGCGGTAGCATTAGCAGGCAACATTTTCACAAACCAGAAAAACATTCAAATAAATAATTTACCTTTGAAGAACTTCGGATGTTTTCAATAAGGAGACTCTCAGTTAGATAGCAAATGTTCAGTTTTCATGAAAGATTATTTGTGCAGGAGAAATCGGTCCGTTTTCTGCGTCACCAAAAAAAAAAAAAAAAATCAGTTATAAAAACGCCAAACTTTTTCCAAAATTACTCCATAATATCGACTGAAACATGGCAAACGTTGTTTAGAATCAATCCTCAAGGTGTTTTTCTACATATCTCTCCAATGATGTATCGTTCCTGGAAGTGTGCTTCTCCCTCTGAATCGCATGGTAAAATGATTACCACTGAGAATTACGCACCAACTTTGACAAAGGACACCGGGCGGACCCCTGGCAAAAGTAGTCTATTATGGCCAATCTTCCAATGATATGCCTACAAATACGTCACAATGCTGCAGACATCTTGGAATGCTGCCAATTATATGCATAGTCGAGCATCTTTTCGTGACAAAATATTGCGCTTAAAATGGGCACGTTTTTATCCAATAATGACATAGCGCCCCCCATAGGTTGAAGACGTTAATGACTCCATTAAATATGTAAACTTCTGACTTCAACTGTACATTAGCCAAGAGTTCACTTTCAAATGTGTATTTCACATGGATGAACTTTAGTGTGAGACCGAGATGAGTTATGCTAACATCCAAAAAATAGGCTTTATGTGTATGGTTGAGTTCTTGCTTCGGCCATAGCTGACATGCGTGCCATCCTGGCTGGTTGGTCATTGTCGGAGTTGGTCCAACGTTCCTGCCCTAAATGGGATGAAGAATTTCACTTCTGACTGGAGGCAATCTGGCCGGGCACTCTGAATGATCACTTGGGCTCCTTCCACTCCCTGCCAGTGTCTTTCTGTCCTAGACTTGAAAGACAGCATTAATTACACTTAATGAAAGATGATAGACGTTCACAGTGTACAGTGTAGGAGCTTGCGTTCAAGGTATGTGCATGTCTGTGTTTTATATAGTATACAATCTCATATTGAATATGTTGAACGTTAGTTTTTTTAAAATTTATTTTGTTTTTTTATCAACTAGAAGTGACTGTTGACATCTCTTCCTGCAGGTGTTTGCATTGGGCAACAAGACATATGAACACTACAATGCCATGGGGGCGTACGTAGACAAGAGACTGGAGGAACTGGGAGCCAAGAGGGTCTTCGACCTGGGCATGGGAGACGACGACGGCAAGTGAGTGAGGCTGCTTTGGAGGGGTGCGTTCCAATATCTATTTTCTCCTGAAGAGTGCACTTGTTTACTACTTCCCACAAATCTAAAGGTGTTGGGTTGGACTGGTGGAGGCATGCACTAATGGGAGTTTACACCATATTTCTTATACCAGTCATGTCCTTTAAAATCAGTGAATGGAAGTGAATGATTGCACACTTTGGGAGGAAGGAGAGATAATTGGGACATAACCTTGGATCTCTCCCGTATCAAATTGTGACCAATGTTGAGATCAAAATGATGTCCAAATGATGGAAATGGGGGTTGATAAGAGGGTGTTTCTGCTTCTTTTCATTTGTCAGCCTGGAGGAGGACTTTGTGACATGGAGGGAGCAGTTCTGGCCAGCTATGTGTGAGCACTTTGGAGTGGAGGCTTCAGGAGAGGACTCCAGGTATTTATGCCAATTTATTGTAATTATCACATTCTCATTTTCCCTCAATTCACACAGAGTATGGAAGGAGTGATTTGCAGATTAACTGTAGGCCTTCTCGCTCTCCATTAGCGTTCGTCAGTATGAGCTCAAGGAGCATAATGACATCAACATGAACAAGGTGTACACGGGAGAGTTGGGCCGTCTGAAGAGCTTTGAGACTCAGAAACCGTGAGTTATTCTACCCCATTCTCTTCACTTATCATTACAATATTTACTACAGAGTTTTGTGTTCTATAGATTTCTCTCCAAACAAGTATTACTGCCCGCTAGTGGAGCTAAAGGGGATTTCCTAGTTGGAACGCTGAAGTGCGACACTGCTTTATCCGTCGATGTTCACCTCTATGATTTACCTCATGTTGTCTCTGCATACTGATGTGTACAGTTCACTGGTATGAAATTCTATTGATCTTTTCCCCCCCAGTCCTTTTGATGCAAAAAACCCCTTCCTGGCTCCAGTCACTGTTAACCGCAAGCTCAACAAAGCAGGTGAAAGGCATCTCATGCACCTTGAAGTGGACATTACAGGTTCCAAGATTAGGTAAATGAGAGAGCCAAGAGAGCTGTAACTTTCTTTGTATAGTTATCAACCTATATCTACCTCACAGACAGTATTTCCTTAAAAGGAATAGGCTACACTTGGATGAAATGGTACCTTTTTATATTGTGGAAAGATGACTTGAAAACCCTTTGTCATTCTGTCTTTGTAGATATGAGTCGGGAGACCACGTTGCTGTCTACCCTACCAATGATACAGTGATCGTGAACAGGCTGGGACAGATCCTTGGCGTGGACCTTGATTCCGTTATCTCTCTCAACAACCTTGATGGTGCGGCACTGACCTGATGCAACACCTTGACTTGGAGTCCTCCGAAAATCTCTCAATGTCTTTTGAAGATCCTTAAACACACATTCTGTTTGGACATCTCTTGAAATGTTACTCTTCCTGTATTAACATTTTTTGAAGGTTTTGTGAAATCACCAACTACTCTTTATTACTCTAAATCTTAGGGTCGGTATCCTTCACCCAGGTGAAGCTTAGTCCTGGACTAAAAAGAAGCTTTATTGAAAATACTTTTTTAGTCCAAGATTGGGCTTAATCTGTGGAAACTGTCCCTTAATGTATAACCAATGTTAATGTGATGCTATCTGATGCCGTTTATCAGAGGAGTCCAATAAGAAGCACCCATTCCCTTGCCCCACCACCTACCGTACGGCTCTGACCCACTACCTGGACATCATCCATCCGCCTCGAACCAACGTCCTGTATGAGCTGGCCCAGTACGCCACTGACCCCAAGGACCAGGAGAACATGCGCAAGATGGCCTCGTCTGCTCCCGAGGGCAAGGTGTGTGGCTGTGACACTGTTAACTTATCACCTCTCTACTCCTATTCTAAAAGTAGTCAAGATTTCCTCAACATACTCAAGATGGGTTATTGGTAATGGGAAAGTACGCTTAAACCTCAGGATTGGGGTCAATTCGATGTCAATTCAGGAAGCAATCTTGAAAAGCATTGAGAAAAATTTGAATTTGAATTTAAATGTACTTTCTGGCTGAACTGAAATGGAATTGACCACAACCCTGATAAGCTTATAACACATGTGAAAAGTTGCCCTTAAGCACAGATATAACGCCAGCCTTAACCAATTTAGGAGGATGGTCAAATATATCTGACCCTCTGGTAAATATATCTGACCCAGATGCCTGACTACAGATCAGTGGTTAGGGGCAACTTCTACCTACTCCATGTTGTCCCAGCTAAGTGTTGTTGTGGTCTCTACTAGGCTCTGTACCAGAGTTTTGTGCTGGAAGACAACAGGAACATCCTGGCCATCCTGGAGGATCTGCCTTCCTTGCGGCCTCCCATCGACCACCTGTGTGAGCTCATGCCCCGTTTGCAGGCTCGCTACTACTCCATTGCCTCCTCCTCCAAGGTGAGGATATATACAGGGGTGTATCCATGCATTGTACCAAAACTATGGTTTCTAGTGAATATACCCCAGTACATCACCCCTAATGACCCCACAACCTAACTCCTCCTCAATACATGTATTTTTCTTGTTACATTTACAGTAGTTATTTAGCAGACGCTGTCATCCACTATAAATTGTATTGAGATAATGTGAAACAACCACGTATTATTATAGGCCCAGTGCAGTCAAAAACATGATTTCCCTGTGTTTAGGGAAATATACAAAATGTTTAGAATGCCTACTCATTCAAGGGTTTTATTTAATTTTTACTATTTTCTACATTGCAGAATAATAGTGAAGACATCAAATCAAATCAAAATCAAATCCAATTTTATTTGTCACATACACATGGTTAGCAGATGCTAATGCGAGTGTAGCGAAATGCTTGTGCTTCTAGTTCCGACAATGCAGTAATAACCAACAAGTAATCTAACTAACAATTCCAAAACTACTGTCTTATACACAGTGTAAGGGGATAAAGAATATGTACATAAAGATATATGAATGAGTGATGGTACAGAGCAGCATAGGCAAGATACAGTAGATGGTATCGATTACAGTATATACATATGAGTATGCAAACAAAGTGGCATAGTTAAAGTGGCTAGTGATACATGTATTACATAAGGATGCAGTAGATGATAGAGTACAGTATATATGTATGAATATGAGATGAATAATGTAGTGAAGACATCAAAACTATGAAACAATACACAGGGAGTCATGTAGTAACTAAAAAAGGTTTAAACAATTCAAAATATATTTATATTTGACATTCTTCAAATGGCCACCCTTTGCCTTGTTGACAGCTTTGCACACTCTTGGCATTCTCTCAACCAGCTTCACTTGGAATACTTTCCCAACAGTCTTGAAGGAGTTGACACATGCTGAGCACTTGTTGGCTGTTTTTCCTTCACTCTACAGTCCAACTCATCCCAAACCATCTCACTTTGGTTGAGGTCAGGGGATTGTGGCGGCCAGGTCATCTGATGCAGCACTCCATCACTCTCCTCCTTGGTAAAATAGCCCTTGCACAGCCTGAAAGTGTGTTGGGTCATTGTCCTGTTGAAAAACAAATGATGGTCCCACTAAGCCCAAACCAGATGGGATGGTGTATCGCTGCAAAATTCTGTGATAACCATGTTGGTTAAATGTGCCTTGAATTCTAAATAAATCAGACAGTGTCACCAGCAAAACACCCCACATCATAATTTTAACTTTTTTTATTTTACCTTTATTTAACTAGGCAAGTCTGTTAAGAACACATTCTTATTTTCAATGACAGCCTAGGAACAGTGGGTTTTCTGCCTTGTTCAGGGTCAGAGAATGACAGATTTTTACCTTGATTTTTACATTTTTACCTTGGGATTCGATCTTGCAACCTTTTGGTACTAGTCCAACACCACCTCCTTCATGCTTCATGGTGGGAAATACATATGCAGAGATCATCCGTTCACCAAACCTGCGCCTCAGAAAGACACGGCGGATGGAACCAAAGAACCTCCAATTTGGACTCCAGACCAAAGGACAAATTTCCACCGGTCTAATGGCCATTGCTCGTGTTTCTTGGCCCCTGCAAGTCTCTTCTTCTTATTGGTGTCTTTTAGTAGTGGTTTCTTTGCAGCAATTCAACCATGAAGGCCTGATTCACACAGCCTCCTGAACAGTTGATGTTCCGATGTGTCTGTTACTTGAATCTATTTGGGCTGCAATTTCTGAGGCTGGTAACTCTGTTGAACTTATCTTCTGCAGCAGAGGTAACTCTGGGTTTTCCATTCCTGTGGCGGTCCTCATGAGAGCCAGTTTCATCATAGTCCTATTTGGTAAAAGCGCTATCTTCTGTATACCACCGCTACCTTGTCACAACACAACTGATTGGCTTCAACGCATTAAGAAGGAAAGAAATTCCATAAATGCACTTTTAACAAGGCACACGTGTTAATTGAAATGCATTCCAGGTCACTACCTCATGAAGCTGGTTGAGAGAATGCCAAGGGTATGCAAAGCTGTCATCAATTCAAAGGATGGCTATTTGAAGAATCTGAAATATAAAATATACCTTTTTGGTTACTACATGATTCCATATGTGTTAATTCATAGTTGATGTCTTCACTATTATTCTACAATGTTGAAAATAGTACAAATAAAGAACCCTTGAATGAGTAGGTGTTCTAAAACTGTTGACCAGTAGTGTATTTCCACACTGAGGTTGGAGTAATACTTTGAAATTGAGATAATGATAATGCCCTTTCAGTGTAAAATCTGTTTGAAAAGACAGCCAAACATTTCTGCCTGTTTGGATTGGAGTTTGTGCTTTCCATGGTGACGTCACCATCCGGTAAATGAGTTAATAGGCCAATAAGAAAGAGTTCCAAACCTCTCTGCCAATAACGGAACATTTTCAGTTTCCCCTTCCCAATCACACCACTCCCAGACAGTCCTAGCAAAATTATTGCTTGAGAAATTCCTCTTTGCTGAGAAGCTTTTGTTTTCAATTAGAATGAAAAACAAATCACAGTCAGGTACTTAATTGATACCCAGAGATTACAGCTGCAATGGACCTTTAAGCGTCCATTGTCGGGCAACCTGCAATAGTGTGATCTAAAAAGAGTGGTTAATGATGCCTTCTCTTTGTAGGTCCACCCCAATAGCATCCACATCTGTGCTGTGCTGGTGGAATACACAACTAAAACCGGGCGCCTCACAAAGGGAGTGGCCACCACCTGGCTGAAGAACAAACTGGTTGCGGACAACGTCCACAAGTCCACGGTCCCCATGTACATCCGCAAGTCCCAGTTCCGCCTGCCCTTCAAGGCCAGCAACCCAGTCATCATGGTCGGTCCTGGGACTGGCATCGCTCCCTTCATGGGCTTCATCCAGGAGCGTGGGTGGCTCAAAGAGCAAGGTACATGGTAGACACCATGATAGAAGCTTGCCATAGACGCATGGAAATGTTTGTGTTGGTTTCCTGATTGTTTTGTTATGCTGCATAGTACTATTTTATGAGTTGTCATGTTCTGTGTCAAACTGACTAAAATAAAGCACCTTAACTGTCTTGTATGGATACAAGTAAGCCATTTGGTCTGCTTTTTCCTGTAGGCAAGGAGGTGGGGGAGACGGTCTTGTACTGTGGCTGCAGGCACAAGGAGGAGGACTATCTGTACCAGGAGGAGTTGGAGGAGGCTGAGAAGGCGGGTGTCATCACGAAGCTCAACGTGGCTTTCTCTCGGGACCAGGAGCAAAAGGTATACTTGTTTTATTAGTTATAGTTATTCGGCACTAGGACCTTAATAAACTATTATTAAAAAGGGTGACCAATGCTTTTCTGTTAGCTAGAATATGACATTTATTAAATAGATAACATGGTCATATATGGCTATCTGATCCTACACACACTGCAGTTGGGACACCAAGACAAGATTGTAATCCTTACCATATTTCCATAGCGTTCTTGAGTGTTGCCAATCATGGTTGTTGGTACTATAGACCGGTATCTAAATCTGTCAGATTCTGTACCACTAGGGGTGTACTATTAGTGGGGATGGTCAACACATACTCCACACAGAGTCCTAGGCTAGACCTCAGAGGATACCTGAGGGATTGATTTTATGCTGCCTCATCTCATGAAGGAAGAGGAACACGTTTCCTTGCAAGGTTGTTTTTTGTTTGTGTGAAGACCTGAAGCTCAAGAGGATGTTGTAATAGATCTGTTTCCTCTCGCCATCCCGCCAGGTGTACGTGCAGCATCTCCTGAGGACCAACAAGGAGGACTTGTGGAGGCAGATCCACACAGACAATGCACACATATACATCTGCGGGTAAGGAAGGATCCTCGCCAGTAACATTTGCACCGTGGCAATAAAATGGATTGAAATTGAATTGAAATATTTCTTGAAAGCACTCCCCGAATTCACAAAAATCCTCAAACTAGGGTTAAAAGACAAATGTCTTATCGAGAAATGCTCCTGTTTTTAGGGATGCGCGGAACATGGCCAGGGATGTGCAGACAGCTTTCTATGAGATAGCAGAGGAGCTGGGCGGCATGACACGCACTCAGGCCACCGACTACATCAAGAAACTGATGACCAAGGGACGTTACTCGCAGGACGTCTGGAGCTAAAACACCTAGGATCCAACCACATCCTATGTTTGTTTGGTTTTAGACTTGCATTGTTATTTGTGTCAGTTTATATCAGCAACGGTTATAATGGGTCACCAACCCTAGTACTAGAGAGCTACCGGTTGTGCCGGCTTTTGTTCCCGCCAAGCACTAAAACATTGGATTCTATTAATTGCCTTATCGTGACCTTGATTAGTTGAGATGGGTGTGTTTGTGTCAGGCTAGAATAAAAGCCTACACATTGGGACCAGGATTTGTGACCACTGGGGAAGGATATCGCTGGTTGTTTTTATTCCATGGAGCAACACAAGCACTCAATGCACCACAATAACAGTCGGTCATCCTCATTCAGATGATTTATTGATATTCTATGTCAGTCGGCCATCAGTTTGGTAGCGTCAAATGTAGTATCACATTTGTTGATGTTTATCTTTTGCAGGAGAAAGAACATTTGATAATGATATACTGTAGCTGTACATAATTGTACAAAGTGAGGAGGTGGGTTTAAATACAAAACTCATACAGTGCAAGTCTCTTCTTTAGGGAAGTTGACCTAATCTGGGTACTCAAGTGTATTCCGAATACATGATAAATATTTTAGATTTGAGAAATAAAAAGTGAACTTTTTGTCTACGAAATCAGTAACTGAAAAGCTTAGTGTTTGTTTCTAGTACCTTTTGCATTTGGATAAGCGAGTATTTTGTGCAATGATGTTACTGTACATTTCTAATCAATCACAGTAACCCTTAGCAAGGCATGATAAAAGTATCATTTTGCAATTCAGTAGTCAAGCCCTCTATTGAGGAGAAATTATTAGCTTTTATTTTCCACAAGACTGCCTTTTAAATATATCAAAGAAAATTATTATTAGGTTCCCTGTAGTGTTTGTATACATGATGCAAGTAAGCATCAAAGGGGAATGGGTAAATAATATGCATATTTCAACTTAAATTCTCTGCATTATCCAGTTTACAATGAAACAAAATCTGAACACGTACACCACATAGTAGCAAGCATTCAAATGTACATGTTTCATTATCATGCAAACCTCTCACTGTACCCTGAGAATGTAGAGTTCTACAGCTTGTTGGCTTTGAGTGTCAACTTTATTTTATTTTATATGTACTATTGCACACTAATCAGTGTAAGTACTGGATGATATCACACTTATTTATGAAATTTGGCATATCCTTTCTTCACTTCACTGAAAACGAGGGGCAAGGTTGTCAACTTGTGGAAATAGTAAACCCGTTTTGGCCCGTAAGCCAAGCAAAGCATTTCAATTTGTAAATTCAGTGTGTGCCTTATTGAAAGTGGTGCCTGACTTAAATGTAGAAGGTTTTTTGGATGCATTACTAAAGGCAATTTTTCTAAAATATTGGAGAAAAACCATATGAAGACATTCATGTTACTTTTTTGTCCACATTCCATTTTATAATACAATAAGTGTCAACTGAATGAATGGATCTAAGCATATCCTTTTAAAATTAATAAAAAACATATTAAATATTGTTAACAGATTGAGAGTTTGTTATTCATGTCTGAGGTAAATGTCTGATAAAATTTTTGAAAATTAGATTATTGTTAGATGTAAGGATGGAGGGATTAATGTTTGATGGATGCAAGATGATGTAGTTTATTTTTTATTTAACCTTTATTCGGGTTGCACATTTTGGAATATTCAGGAAAATTTCTGTGGGATTTAACAGGAATATATGCAAATGAATATTAACCCCATTTAAATGTAATTGTTTTTGTTGCATTGGATATATGTACCATATCATATGGAGACAAAAACATAAATAGTTTACCTTATAAGTAGACATAATTGCAAATTATTAAATCCTTCTATTATAAAAAAAAAAAAGATTTACAAATTGAACTTTAATTTAAATGAGTTGACTCTTCACATGGGATGATTTCACTGAACAACAAAAGAAAGGGAATATTGAATGATCCATCACATCTCCCAAAAACGTTTTCAACATAAATCTGTTAAAATTATAGTCTAGAAACTAAAGCTTTGGTTGTCTTCCTCTCAGGCTTCCATGTCTTCTCCCTGGACCTCCTCAATGTCCACCTCTTGAACATCAGACTCTTAGGCCTCATCTTCACTCTCACTTTCCAACCTTATTGAGGATGGCTCGTTGTCAGGCTCGGATGGCCACCAATTTTTCAACCCTTGTATTGGTCAGCCTGTTGTGTGCTTTGGTGTGTGTGTTCGCAAACAAGGACCAGTTGAGCTCTGAGGTGGCTGATGTTGGTGGAATTTGGAGGATGATGGAGGCAACAGGGGAAAAGCCTCAGATCCACAAAGTCCCTTCCACCAGGTGGCTGATGAGATATGATGGCATGACTGCCATATTGCATCTCCATCCCAAAACCCTTGCTTGGAAGTGTACTTCGCCAGACTGCCAAGAACCTTGCCCTCGTCCAGGCCAAGGTGGTTAGACACAGTAGTGATGACACCATAGGCCTTGTTGATCTCTGCACGAGACAGGATGCTCTTGCCAGCATACTTTGGTTCCAACATGTGCGCTGCGGCATGTATGGGCTTCAGGCAGAAGTCTTCACACTTGATGTATTTCAGAACTGCAGTGTCCTCTGCTTGGCGTAGCAGGGCAGTACGTATTTCTTCTCTTACATCTGCAAGCAGAGTCTGAACATCAGACAGGATGGCATTGTCTCCCTCAATCCATGCAATGGCTACTACTATAGGTTTCAGGCTGCTAACCACTCTCTCAAAATACATCATCCAGGAGGATCCTCTTGATGGGGCTGTCCATATCGGCATACTGTGATATAGCCATTTCTTGGTCTCCTTCCCCTCCAGGAGACTGTCAAACATGATGACAACACCACCCTAACGGGTGTTGCTGGCAGCTTTGGATGTGATGCTCTTATTCTTCTCACTTTGCTTGGTGAGATAGCAGCACAGCAATCTACAACTTGACCCTTTACTTACATTTCAATAGCTCTCTTATCCATTGTTTTCAGTGACATGATGTCCTTGAGGAGCAGATTCAATGCATGAGCAGCACAGCCAATGGGTGTGATGTGAGGATAGAACTGCTCCACTTTAGACCAAACCGCCTTCATGTTTGCAGCATTGTCTGTCACCAGTGCAAATACCTTCTGTGGTCCAAGGTCATTGATGACTGCCTTCAGCTCATCTGCAATGTAGAGACCAGTATGTCTGTGTCTGTGCTCTTGTAGAATACTGGTTGAGGGGTGGCGCTGTAGTTAATTATTCCTTGCCCACCCATCAGAGGTGATTGCTATACAGTCTGCTTTCTCTATGATTTGCTAAAACTCTGCATCTAGCAAATGAGTAGATAAAGCATGGCTGGGTGGAGGGGTGTATGCTCGGCGAAGAACATTCAGAAATCTCTTCCAATACACATTGCCTGTGAGCAACAGAGGTGAACCAGTTGCATATACAGCTCGAGCAAGACATTCATCGTCATTTCTCTGACTACGTTCCTCAATTGAGTCAAGAAAACTTCTGATTCTAGGAGGACCATGAGCTGTTGCTATCGATAAGATGTCTGATTCATAATTTTCACCTCTAATAGAAGTAGAGGGACTTTTGTTAGAGGTTGTGAGGGCTGAGAGAACTTTATGCGCTTGGCCAGATGATTCTGCATCTTTGTTGCATTCTCCACATATGGTTTGGCACCATATTTGAAAATGTACACAGCTTTTCCTTCTACATTAGCTACAGTGAAATGTCTCTACATGTCAGATAGTGCCCGTGGCATTTTCCTGTAAAGATTAGGAAGACAATTAGTTAAATATATATAATTCCATGTACAGATAAGCAGTTAGATTAAACAACTCCTTTGTAAGATGTGTTTTAAAATGAAACATGTATGGGAACATTTGAATTAACACTCCTAAGTTAGCAGGCTCAAGCAGGCTAAAACCCAGATGGTGGCAAAAACTAACTAGCAGAAATAGTTAAATTAGAAATAATTTAAACGTCACTTTGCTGTAGGCTACTATTTCCTAGTTAACAAAAAATAATGTACGTCATAAAATCTATTCACCCCATCAAGTATTTTAATCAAAACTTACCAGAAAGCATGTAGTCCTTGGCTCAGATAGTGTAGTAGTGTGGGCTCAATAGCATCTCATTAGTGTGCAAGTTCTTGAGAATCAGCTGTACATGTGATGGAAGAGTGCACTGCACATGCAGAGGGTTGCAATTCCATTGAATTGGGGATAGTTTAACCAAAATATGCCACAAGACCTAGAATTGCCTTGTGTATCCCACAGAAAAGGTTCCCTGTTATAAGAACTTTTTGATGAATTTAAAGCAAAATTCCCAGGCTTACATTTTCCTTGGAAGTTAAGTAAAAATTCTAGAAATGTACCAGAAAGTTTTCCGACCCTTTGCAACCCTAACCTTTATTTAACTAGGCAATTCAGTTAACAATTACTTATTTACAATGCCGGCTGGACCAATTGTGCGCTGCCCAATGGGACTCCCAATCACGGCCGGTTGTGATACAGCCTGGAATCGAGCCAGGGTCTGTAGTGACGCCTCTAGCACTGAAATGCAGTGCCTTACACCGCTGTGCCACTCGGGAGCCCAGAGTGACTGGTTGGGTGATGAATGGAGGCCCTACGTTGCTGCCATCTACCCTTTACCAGAGATGAACAGGCATAATAACTTAAGTAGTCTCAACTTAAGTATATCACACACAACAGGCCACCAAGGGGGTATACTACAAAGCAGGATCCATCAGCTTACTTTGATAACCAAAAATATCTATAGATTTTGTTTTTTTAAAGGGGACGTTTTTAAATGTGGCCATATATACACTCTTTCTGTGCATCCCTTGCCATACACTACAATGCATTATGAAAATGTGTCTAAGCATGTTATAAAACACTACAAACCAACTCATATTACATCAGAATCTCATTCTGGATAATGCCTCTGTACTACATTTTTTAAAAGAATGTTCCACTGTCCCATAAATCCATAATTTTGTTGTAAAAATAATAATTTAAACATGGTTGTATGGCACAGTGGGAAAATAAATAAATGGTTGAGTGCAGAGACCTCAAGAATGAGATTCTGATGTAATTGGAATTGTTTTGTGACAAATTTTCTCTCAAAATATGACATGTTTGGAGGATCAACTACAAGCACATAAAGAGTAAAAATGGCTGAACTTCCCGTTTAAGCAAGCAAAACGCATGTCTTTTTGGTAGTTGAGTCAAAAAGACAATGGGGCCATTTCAAGTTCATCTTTTTTAAATACAAAGTTATTTCAGAATATTTTGACAAGTTAGCTAGCCAACTCCTTGATCCTGCTTGATTGCAATACCCCTCTGGGCTAGCTCCTTCCAAGTCGATCGTTTCCATGCCCCGGCTGATGAAGATGAAATCAAAGGGAAAGAAGAAAACGGAGCAACATGAAACATACCATTATCTAACAATAGGGGTATTTAAAAAAAAAAAAAATCTAACTACTGTTAATGTGTCGTGACACTAGATGTTTGACACGTGTATTCAATACGAACATAGCTATATTCAACTCACATGTTTTGAAAGTTACTTGGTTTCAAATTATTATGCGCAAATTATTTATTACACAGAAGTTGGTTCAACCCAGCGGCAGGTCAGAGTTCATAATTGCCGCAGTGTGTGCGGCTGTGCGCTGATGTTACTGGGATTTTAATTTGTTGAAAAGTGATTCATCGAATTTTTTTTAGAAAAGAGAATGGCCTCCGGTAAGTTTAGTGTGAACTAAGTGTACGTGACTTGTTCAATATCATGTTTTTGTGTCACATTTGTTATATAATGTTAAATGAAACCGCTGAGACGGATGGTCTCAGCGAGCTAACGTTAGTTTAGCAAGCTTTCAGGGGCGACCATCAGAATAAACACTAGCCATAGTTTGTTGGCTAGTTTATTACCTCCTTTTTGTATTATTATAACGTATGCCGCTTTCTGTAAACGTACTTAATTATTTTGACTCGCTCAACCATATTTCTTACTGTTTCGTTTGTCTTGTGGATGAGAATTGACCGCCATTTTTGTCGCGCAGCGTGGTCCTTTTTAGCTTGCTAGTTAGCACGGTACTAACGTTGTTAGCTAGTTAACGAGAATCATGTATATTATTGGCTACGGTAGTTAGCTAGCTAGGCAACGTTAGCTAGCTACCCAAGGCCTATTTGCACGGCGTATTTATATACATTTCATATTGACTTGCACTGCGTTCTTTATGATAACGTAATGTTTCCATCCAACGTTGGTACATCTTACCATGCTAGCTAAAGTTTACTTGCTATCGATATAATCTAAAGTAATCTAGCCAGATAAATTAACTACAGGTTTACGTCCGGGTTGATACGAAAATCTTTGCTAACATTCGTATTATGTGACTTGTACAATGGCTAACTAACAGATAGCTAACGTTAGTTGTAGCAATTTTGCCACCCAATCACCCATATCCTTCTCGTTCACAGATTCGGGTTACGGTCAGCCTGGCGCTCCAAGGTAAAGTGACAATGAATACGTTAGCTACTCAATATTGCTTTCAAGTTGCCATGAAACGTATCTATTTAGCTACCACTCTCTAGCGATTATACATTTATACATTTATAAACTATCCAATTGGCCACACAATGCTTGATTCCCGTCAAATGTATTGTTATGGTTTTGACGGGTTAACTAATAGATTGTAGGCATATCCACCGTTATCCTGGCTTCAGCGCACATCGGATTTCTGTGAATCGTGTTGGTGGGGGGACTACCAAAATATAGCTTGCTACACAAAAAACGGTTTCCTGTCAACAAAGGCATATGTATAATATCTAGGAACTCTACTTACCAGATGAACCCCACCATATTCCTGCTGTCTAGATAGTGGTAGGAAGTTTTGGGTGAAGTGTGTGGTCAAATGGCAGCCCGCTGTCTAAATCTACAGGAATATGGTGCTGTTCGGACAGTAGTTGGGTGAACTTTTATTTGATATCGAGGAACACATTTCACTTGACATCTGGTAAGTAGAGTTCCTAGAGATTATACATATGCCATGGTTGAGTGGGTATGTTTTTTTTTTTTGTGAACCTAGCTATATTGTGGGAGGGTTATTTTCCATGGCCAGCCACCAGAATGATGCACAACTCCGGGAGTCCAACAAATAGACTCACGATGTGTCCCAAAGTTAAGTTATGGTCGAGTTTGTTGCTAGGACGTTTAATCAATTTAACCACAAGTTGGCATCTCTGACGTTGTGCTTTAGAAATAAACTTCCAAATCAGTTGTTGGGGGTGTTAACGTTACATTCCGGTGACTAAAAACATTTTTTATATTTTATTTTTTATATATAAATCTCCCGCTTTGGGATGGATGCGTCAATGTGTAGTTCATACTTGCATGATCTATGAGCAGAATAATTGTCTTACCTCAATTAGCCACAAAATCCCTAGTTTGAAAAGGTGTTTTTCTTGAAGCTACGCTGCTCCATTTCCTACCCCCCCAAGTGAGCCAGCCCCTTAGCAATTCTAGTTCTAGCCAATAAGCTTCAGCCCTTGTCATTTGAGTGGCAGCTAGCAAGAGGCCTGCCCAGCGTTTCCTATGAGGTTGCCGGGCGGGCCCAGCGGCTCATTGGAGACAGCAGAATGGGGGGAGCAATGTCGTGGGGCACATATGTGACGTAGTACGTACATTTTCGGTTATCACTTTTGACTCGGGTGCTACTTTCAAAACTACTGGCTAAAAAGTATACAAAAGTACCGGAGAATGTCTTTAAGATATCTAACTTTACCTCTCCCTCACAGCTATGGAACGTATCCTCCTGCTCAGCAGAGTGGGCAGGTATGTGTGGCCCCTCAATTTCTCACTGAGAATTGTTTGAAACTATTTTCTATGTTATTTCATCACAGTTTTGTTCATATAACTGTTCAATGCTTATTACAGGCCTACGGTCAAGGAAATGGAAGTGGCTCGTATGGTGGACAGAGTTACGCTGGCTATGGACAGTCTGGTATGTTATACTTATATAGAGTCATGGGAAATTATTTGAGTTCTAGAAGTTGCTGATTGTAATACATAACATTAGTTTTTTTGTTTTTCTAGCAGAAAGTTATGGCCAAACAACACAGGCGGCAAGTTATGGCCAGCCTTATGATGGCTTTGGGCAACAAGGCTCTGATTCTGCTGCTGGGTAAGGCCACTGGCACTACATTAAATGAGTATTTCTTGCAGTTACATACTTTGCCTTTCTAGTGGTGTAATATCATTGCAAATGTTACATTTTTGTTAATTATTCAACTCTTTGTTGGTGTCTCAAGAGAATAATTGTTGTGAGAACTTCTCAAGGTATGGTGGCGCTGACAAGTCATCATACAGTCAGCCGAGTTCCTACGGTGGCGCCGCTGGTGGCGGCTCTTATGGACAAGCTCAAGGCGGCTACAGAGGTCGAAGTGAAGGTTAGTTATTTGTATTCATTTATATATTACATGGCACTAATTTTTATTGATCAATTGTCCAGTTGGCCTGCAAATCTCTGCATACCTTTTTTGCTGTTTATTTGAGATGGAGGATCAGCGATCCATAGCCATCTTTGGGCAAGACTGGCCTGTTTAACTATGGCTGAATGCCTCTAATAAAAATAATAAATAACTTTTCGTTGCAGAAGGATCTCGTACATATAAAACAAAGTGCCATATAAAACAGGAAATAAAACGTGTTCAAAGAAAGTCAACGCCACAACTCAAAGGGCTTGTGTGCCTGTGTTTTGCCCCAGGTGAAGGCGGTCAGGGCAGGAGGTATGGTGGAGATGATGGGGGCTCAGACAGGGGCTCTTCTGACGGGTATAGAGGCCGAGGGCGTGGTGGGTACGAGCGTGGGGGATACGACAGGGGTGGAAGAGGCGGCCCTCCATCTGGTATGGGGTAAGTTCCAGAGCGTGACCACCCGCAAGGTACTTCTGCAACACCCATGCCAGGTAGATGTTCCTTCCAACGCAATGCATGATACCACCTCACCATTCTGGTCCATCACCCCATACCTCATCCACATGGACTAATACCACCTCACCTCCCACCCCACCCTGCTATTTTCACCTGGGATGTGTTTAGGGCTGGGCGATATGGCCTAAAAATCATATTTAAATTTTTTTCCCAGCTGGTTGAGTCACAATATTTCATCTTTATTTTTGAAAAGTTGTCTAAATAAGCTTTGTTGTGCAATTAAAGGGCAATACACTGCATTTCAAACAATCTAATGATTTCGGGGCTTGTAAAATTATACCTAGGCTTAATATAAGCCTTCCACAACCATTTTTATTTATTTGTCACCTTTATTTAACCAGATAGGCCAGTTGAGAACAAGTTCTCATTTACAACTGCGACCTGGCCAAGATAAAGCAAAGCAGTGTGACTAAAACAGAGTTAAACATGGGATAAACAGACGTACAGTCAATAACACAGTAGAACAATTGATGTGCAAATGTAAGGTTAGGGAGGTACGGCCATAGTGGCATTAACACTGGAGTGATATATGTGCAAGTAAAGATATTGGGGTGCAAAAATAAGTAACAATATTGGGGCGAGGTAGTTGGGTGTGCTATTTACAGATGGGTTGTGTACAGTGATCAGAAAGCTGCTCTGACAGCTGATGCTTAAATTTAGTGAGGGAGATATGTCTCCAGCTTCGCTGATTTTTGCAATTCGGTGGTCATTGGCAGCAGATAACTAGAAGTAAAGGCGACCAAATGAGGTGTTGGCTTAGGGGATGACCAGTGAAATATGCCTGCTGGAGCGTGTGCTACGGGTGGGTGTTGCTATGGTGACCAGTGAGCTGAGATGAGGCAGGGCTTTACCTAGCGAAGACTTATAGATGACCTGGACCCACTATAACCACAAGACCCACTAATCATTTAATTATTTTATCAAAATAGTTGAACCTGCTTTTTGCGCAATGAACACAGATCTGGCTTTAAAGACTGTCTATGAAAAATGCAACTTCTGTTACAAATTGAACAATAACCATGCACATCTACTAATAATGACCAACTTCTTGTAACAGGTATTATAGAAAATAAGCACAGTCTCTCAAGCACAAGTGCTAGTGAGTAGCCAACTGATATTTTATATTTCAAGTTTAGATCTAACTGTCCATCTCCAACTGTTGGAACACCCTGTCTGTTCACTTTGTTTAGATATTGATGTCAAGTGGAAATAATAAGATACTTATTGCTCAATGAAAACAAGTTGCCAATTCCTTTATACATGTATTTTTATGCTCATTGCACATTTATGAAACAGACCAGACAGCAACACATGACTGTGGCTAAAATAATGCTAGCGGTACTGCAATGCCATGCATGACAAACTGAGCATTTATTTTCCACAACATGTTCATTCATACTCTCATTTTAATAGGGTCTGTTCTACATTTTGGGAGTTGAGACATAAAAAGATAACTTCTTGTCTATTACAGTAAAATTAATGTACGTTTTCTGGTGTCTATGACCGGAGGCGAGACAAAAAAAGACACAGAACGCTCAAAAACTAACAAAAAATGTAAACCTTGAATTTAGCTATACAGTCATTTGGAATGTTGCATTAAAACTTAAGTCTATATCGCCCAGCCCTAGATGTGCTATGTTTCACCTTGAGGGTTCACTCATACAATTTGAATTATATTTCTATGGTTTCAATGACCTGTGAGGCAATTACTTGTATTCATTCTCAATCATAAATATGCATGCAATATTCTAGCTGATTATGGCCTTGCTAGCAAATGGCAATAAATGAGAAGCTCAAAAGGCTTGTGGGACAGATGACATGGTGGGGTGTCTGCTACTGACACCTGTGGTGCAAAGAGTTAAGTGGACGCTTCACCCGACCCCCTTTATGAACTACATAGGGTTTTTGAGGATTAAGTCACTTCACCATCCAAGGATCCTGTAGACCCCAGCTTTTTTACATATTCATTAACAAGGCTGTTGAACATAGTCAGGACATTTGCCTGCCAGATATCGGTTCACCTTGCAATCTCTACAGGGGTCAGTTCTGAAAAAACAAGCAAGTATAGATCTTGGCCAAGTAGCTTTCAGTGCAGAGGACCTTTTAGCCTAACCCAGTATTTTGGCAAGAAGACTTATAATTTCTGTGGCTATCATTTGAAATTGAGACATTATTTGAAACTGGTAGCTTTAGTAATGGCATTGAGTAACATGTACAGTAGGTCTGCCACAGTACTGTCACATTCTAAAAATTGCTGACAATCTAGATTTCATTTTACATGGTCCCTGACAAGTAATAGACATCAGAGGCAGGTTGGAATGCTTCAATACATGTATATCAAATGTGGTGTCAATCTAAGATCTATCTGCTACGATGCCTGCTGGCTGTTATGAGCGCTATTACCTAATTAAAACCATTCATTGGCTGTTTTTGTGCACAGTTAAGACTAGTCTAGCTGGTCTCTAGGAATGAGGATTGTTTTTGCCCCCCTCCCCATGTTGCTTTGAGAACCGCCCCATGAACGGTTTAAACAATGCCCCAGAGTGATCTGTTCTTGAAGTGACCTGATTTTCACAAGTTAAACCCAAGGAACATTGTAAGCTGCTGTACATAAACAGGTTTCATTGAAGTGTTGTATATTTGACATGGAGACATTTGTATTGTGTTAACTTTGGATCTACATTTTATACTACAGGTTTCAGTGAATGAAATAAAACTTGGACCTCAGCTAATGGAGCTCATATAAGCACTCAATGGAAGAACACTCGTCTTGTCGAGTGCCGCAACTATTCAAACCATTTCGACCTATCAGTAACTTTTATTAAAAAAATGTTAGCCAACTGAATGCTGGAACTAATCTGGTCTTGTAGCAATCTAAATTTACACATTAGCCATCAGAGCCTCTTCACTCATCAGAACCTACTTGTACATAGTGGGAGTTCTGCTAAGTTTTGTCCATTTGATTTTAAAACGTCCAAGAATAACACTTTCCCATGTGAGTGGGAAGACATTTCCACGATAGTCGCACACCATGGCAGGAGTGCATACTGATGGGGATGTAGGGGAGCTTTGAGCTCTGTTGGGACAAAGGAAACCCATCATATCTACAATTTTTCCTCTGCAGAGGTGGTGACCGTGGTGGCTACAAAAATTACGGTGGTAAGTGACGAGCATCAGAACTGTCTCGGTTGGGGAGGAAAAAGGTTGATTAGCAAAGATAAAAACGGGAGTGAGTGAGAAAGAAAGCAAAACAAACTGAATGCCACCATTTTCTTGTCCAAACCTCAAGGGCCTCCACCTATTGTTCTTAGGGATGGGGTTTTCTCATATATGCTCTTTAGGTCTTTTAGCACATGGAACCTGAAGTTTATACATAATGGTATTGTTGCATGAGGACAATGTTGAATGTAAATGACAGAAGATGAGATGTGTGCTGTGGCGAAGAAGGAAACTGGCTAGAAACGGGAGAGATTTTTTTTATTTCTTCTAAACTCAAAACAGTTCTGCCCGTGTTGGAAGGTGTTGAGATATATATGATGCAACTGTCTCAACACTGCAGCAGAAAGCTGTAAACTGCCTTATTCAAAATGTTTTAAAGTAGCCTCATGCATACACTATTGGTAGAGAGTTGACATTCTTGTTTGAATGGATGTTGAATGCATTTGTTGTGTACGAAGTGCAGATTCTCATGGCTTTCCCCACCTTTCCCATTTGTGTTTCAGGTCCTCGAGACTACGGCTCAAGGGATGAACCAAGTGAGTTGCACATGCTTGTTTGCTTCTTGCTGCCCTGAAATTCAATCTAGGGTTTGACTCATCCTGCAATCATGCCAGACTAACACAGACCTCCAGTCTCTCACAAGCAAATTCCACAGAACAGGCTGGTTCAAGTGATGCATCTGCTGAGTAGTACCTCGATGTTTGTCCCCAGCTGGAGGTAGCGGTGGTAGCCAAGGTAGCGGCAGCGGTGGGGAACAGGACAACTCTGACAACAACACCATCTTTGTCCAGGGACTGGGAGAAGATGTCACAAGTGATGAAGTGGGCAACTACTTCAAACAGATTGGGATCATTAAGGTATGGATTGAGTGATTGTTTCTGGATGGGACTGCTTCTCCCTATTCACTTGCATGGGTACTAGGGGGGTTAAATATTTAACTAAGTTAAATATCGCACTATTTTGGACTGTATCAGACCTGCCAACCTGCAGACATTTTGAGTACCATGCACACAAGTACACTGGTACATAAAAACGCCCCTGAAATGGGCTACTATTGGCACATTGTGGTTTTTGACTCCACTGTGTGAAGTTGGCTCCTTAGTTAAGGTGTCATTACGACAAAGGTAGTTAGCGACAGATTTTAGTCAACAAAGGTAGTAGACGTGAGCACATTGACGAGCAAGGAAACGTGCAGTAGTTCAGTAGTGCACGTCGCTGCATCAATGGAAATGGACATGGCAGAGCAAGATTTAGAGCTGTTCTGCTAATACCGTCCTTTACATAAAGTTGTTACTGTAGATTAGTAAGCCTATGTTAATGAATCAGTTATTACATCTACATTTATCTAGAAAAATTAGTAATTGAGAACACTTTCATTTAGGGCAGAACAAGACTTCAGTGTTGGCTACATGGTTTAAGACAAGGTTTCAGGAAATGCCAGTTATAGGTTTTTTAAAAATGCCCCAAGTTTCCTGAGGGGGAGCTAGTGAGCTACTGAATAGCAGCCAATTACCAAGTACCCATAAGTCATAAGCTTACAATTCCTACTGAATCAGTCTAATGCCAACATCATTATTAGGCAGTGCGTTTGCCTATAATTTGAGCGGTGTGGGTGTCGTATGTGCGCTACATCGCTGACCTGGTATTCATACAAATTCAAGGTTGACAGGTCTGTAGTGTTATATCGATATTTTGACTCGTATCGATTCGGGTGCATGTTAATTTTTCCAGCATTTTGTTTCACATTTCCTTGCTGCTACTAAAAGATAATCTATCAATTTAAGTGCAGAGGATTGGAGTATGTTCACAGGAACAATACCTAGGAGATGACACGGGTCTGGTTGAATAATACCTGTGATGTCCTGTATAACATGGGGAATTTCAAACCAAAAGGGCTGGATTTTTTGACATTGCCAAAACATGTGATGAAGTACCCATTTGTCCACACTGCCTCCAACACGTAGCGGACATTCCTTCATTTTATTAAGTTTATCAGGGCTCATAAAAAAACTATGTAGTACTTTGAATTGAAACTCCCTTGTTTGGTTACTTGTGGCTTTATATAGTCATTTCCATACATTCCCCCAACTCATCTGATATCTGCACCTGCCATGGCTTCCTAAGATTACCTAAAGATAATATTAGCATTTTAAGGATATTGTGATCCAAATTTGAAACTGCTCCAATGGTTTACAGTAATTAAATCATCTCGTCAATAGGAGTAATCGGCTCTTTTTTTTTTTTGTAACAATCCGTTTTTAACAATACATTTCCTTACTCGCAATAAAATCACAGTATCAAACCGCAATACAGTGGGGCAAAAAAGTTAAACACTTAAAAAGATGAGGCCTGTAATTTTCATCATAGGTACACTTCAACTATGACAGACAAAATGAGGGGGAAAAAATCCAGAATATCACATTGTAGGATTTTTAATGAATTTATTTGCAAATTATGGTGGAAAAATAAGTATTTGGTCAATAACAAAAGTTCTTTACTTTGTTATATACCCTTTGTTGGCAATGACAGAGGTCAAACGTTTTCTGTAATTCTTCACAAGTTTTTCACACACTGTTGCTGGTATTTTGGCCCATTCCTCCATGCAGATCTCCTCTAGGGCAGTGATGTTGGCTCCATGATGGCTCCTTGCTGTCCCCATTCCACCTGACTGCTGCTGCTCCAGTTTCAACTGTTCTGCCTTATTATTATTCGACCATGCTGGTCATTTATGAACATTTGAACATCTTGGTCATGTTCTGTTATAATCTCTACCCGGCACAGCCAGAAGAGGACTGGCCACCCCACATAGCCCGGTTCCTCTCTAGGTTTCTTCCTAGGTTTTGGCCTTTCTAGGGAGTTTTTCCTAGCCACCGTGCTTTTACACCTGCATTGTTTGCTGTTTGGGGTTTTAGGCTGGGTTTCTGTACAGCACTTTGAGATATCAGCTGATGTACGAAGGGCTATATAAATAAATTTGATTTGATTTGATTTGATGTTTTGGGGCTGTTGCTGGGCAACACGGACTCTCAACACCCTCCAAAGATTTTCTATGGTGTTGAGATCTGGAGACTGGCTAGGCTACTCCAGGACCTTGAAATGCTTCTTACGAAGCCATTCCTTCGTTGCCTGGGCTGTGTGTTTGGGATCATTGTCATGCTGAAAGACCCAGCCGCGTTTCATCTTCAATGCCCTTGCTGGTGGAAGGGGGTGTTCACTCAATCTCTCGATACATGGCCCCACTCATTCTTCCCTTTACACGGATCAGTCGTACTGGTCCCTTTGCAGAAAAACAGCCCCAAAGCATGATGTTTCCACCGCCATGCTTCACAGTAGGTATGGTGTTCTTTGGATGCAACTCGGCATTCTTTGTCCTCCAAACACGACGAGTTGAGTTTCTACCAAAAAGTTATATTTTGGTTTCTTCTGACCATATGACATTCTCCCAATCTTCTTCTGGATCATCCAAATGCTCTCTAGCAAACTTCAGATGGGCCTGGACATGTACTGGCTTAAGCAGGGGGACACGTCTGGCACTGCAGGATTTTTGAGTCCCTGGCGGCGTAGTGTGTTACTGATGGTAGGCTTTGTTACTTTGGTCCCAGCTGTCTGCAGGTCATTCACTAGGTCCCCCTGTGTGGTTCTGGGATTTTTGTTCACCGTTCATGTGATTATTTTGACCCCACGGGGTGAGGTCTTGCGTGGAACCCCAGATCGAGGGAGATTATCAGTGGTCTTGTATGTCTTCCATTTCCTAATAATTGCTCCCACAGTTGATTTCTTCAAACCAAGCTGCTTACCTGTTGCAGATTGTCTTCCCAGCCTGGTGCAGGTCTACAATTTTGTTTCTGGTGTCCTTTGACAGCTCTTTGGTCTTGGCCATAGTGGAGTTTGGAGTGTGACTGTTTGAGTTGTGGACAGGTGTCTTTTATACTGATAACAAGTTCAGAGGGGTGCCATTAATACAGGTAATGAGTGGAGGACAGA